>NW_027517828.1:0-39297 GCF_048772815.1 Callospermophilus lateralis | reverse complement strand
CCGCCTAACAACCCCTTTCATTGAATGTGTCATTCACCAGTATCTGCTTAAGGCTACATCAAGAGGAAACAAACCTTAGAGATAGAACGTAGAACTACTGTATTGTGTCAAGTTTCAAGAAGCTAGCAGAAACCGTGTTTGATTTAGAGTTCTAACTGCATCTGTCAATATAGGAGAAAACAGAGTGAAACCTAAAAATTCAAACTGTTACTGCAAACGAATGCTTCAACCTAGGAGAACGAAACTTGGGCATCCAAGTTTGATTGGTGTACCGCTCATTACTTGAAAGTATCATGAAAGTCGGAAGCAAAAATTTATGGTGAGATTTCAGGAGACTCTAGTGCTTTGGCCGCCTAACAACCCCTTTCATTGAATGTGTCATTCACCAGTATCTGCTTAAGGCTACATCAAGAGGAAACAAACCTTAGAGATAGAACGTAGAACTACTGTATTGTGTCAAGTTTCAAGAAGCTAGCACAAACCGTGTTTGATTTAGAGTTCGAAAGCTTCTGTCAATATAGTAGAAAACAGAGTGAAAGCTAAAAATTCAAACTGTTACTGCAAACGAATGCTTCAACCTAGGAGAACGAAACTTGGGCATCCAAGTTTGATTGGTGTACTGCTCATTACTTGAAAGTATCATGAAGGTCGGAAGCAAAAATTTATGTTGAGATTTCAGGAGACTCTAGTGTTTTGGCCGCCTAACAACGCCTTTCATTGAATGTGTCATTCACCAGTATCTGCTTAAGGCTACATCAAGAGGAAACAAACCTTAGAGATAGAACATAGAACTACTGTATTGTGTGAAGTTTCAAGAAGCTAGCACATACCGTGTTTGATTTAGAGTTCTAACTGCATCTGTCAATATAGGAGAAAACAGAGTGAAACCTAAAAATTCAAACTGTTACTGCAAACGAATGCTTCAACGTAAAACAACGAAACTTGAGCATCCAAGTGGGATTTGTGTACTGATCATTACTTGAAAGTATCATGAAGATTGGATGAAAAAATATATGTTGAGATTTCGGGAGACTCTAGCGTTTTGGAAGTTTGGCAACTGCTTTCATTATAAGTGTTATTCGCCAGTCCCTGCTTTAGGCTACATCAAGCGAAAACAAACCTTAGAGATAGAACTTAGAAATAATGTATTGTGTCAAGTTTCAAGAAGCTAGCACAAACCGTGTTTGATTTAGAGTTCGAAAGCTTCTGTCAATATAGTAGAAAACAGAGTGAAAGCTAAAAATTCAAACTGTTACTGCAAACGAATGCTTCAACCTAGGAGAACGAAACTTGGGCATCCAAGTTTGATTGGTGTACTGCTCATTACTTGAAAGTATCATGAAGGTCGGAAGCAAAAATTTATGTTGAGATTTCAGGAGACTCTAGTGTTTTGGCCGCCTAACAACGCCTTTCATTGAATGTGTCATTCACCAGTATCTGCTTAAGGCTACATCAAGAGGAAACAAACCTTAGAGATAGAACGTAGAACTACTGTATTGTGTCAACTTTCAAGAAGCTAGCACAAACCATGTTTGATATAGAGTTCTAACTGCATCTGTCAATATAGGAGAAAACAGAGTGAAACCTAAAAATTCAAACTGTTACTGCAAACGAATGCTTCAACGTAAAAGAACGAAACTTGAGCATCCAAGTGGGATTGGTGTACTGATCATTCCTTGAAAGTATCATGAAGATTGGATGAAAAAATATATGTTGAGATTTCAGGAGACACTAGTGTTTTTGAAGTTTGGCAACCCCTTCAATATGAGTGTTATTCGCCAGTCCCTGCTTTAGGCTACATCAAGAGGAAACAAACCTTAGAGATAGAACGTCGAACTAATGTATTGTGTCAAGTTTCAAGAAGCTAGCACAAACGTGTTTGATATAGTTCGAACTGCATCTGTCAATATAGAAGAAAACAGAGTGAAACCTAAAAATTCAAACTGTTACTGCAAACGAATGCTTCAACCTAGGAGAACAAAACTTGGGCATCCAAGTTTGATTGGTGTACTGCTCATTACTTGAAATTATCATGAAGGTCGGAAGCAAAAATTTATGTTGAGATTTCAGGAGAGTCTAGTGTTTTGGTTGCCTAACAACGCCTTTCATTGAATGTGTCATTCACCAGTATCTGCTTAAGGCTACATCAAGAGGAAACATACCTTAGAGATAGAACGTAGAACTACTGTATTGTGTCAAGTTTCAAGAAGCTAGCACAAACCGTGTTATATTTAGAGTTCTAACTGCATCTGTCAATATAGGAGTAAACAGAGTGAAACCTAAAAATTCACACTGTTACTGCAAACGAATGCTTCAACGTAAAAGAACGAAACTTGAGCATCCAAGTGGGATTGGTGTACTGATCATTACTTGAAAGTATCATGAAGGTTGGATGAAAAAATATATGTTGAGATTTCAGGAGATTCTAGTGTTTTAGAAGTTGGGCAACCCCTTCAATATGAGTGTTATTCGCCAGTCCCTGCTTTAGGCTACATCAAGAGGAAACAAACCTTAGAGATAGAACGTAGAACTAATGTGTTGTGTCAAGTTTCAAGAAGCTAGCACAAACCGTGTTTGATTTAGAGTTCGAACGCATCTGTCAGTATAGTAGAAAACAGAGTGAAACCTAAAAATTCAAACTGTTACTGAAAACGAATGCTTCAACCTAGGAGAACGAAACTTGGGCATCCAAGTTTGATTGGTGTACTGTTAATTACTTGAAAGTATCATGAAAGTCGGAAGCAAAAATTTATGTTGAGATTTCAGGAGACTCTAGTGTTTTGGCCGCCTAACAACGACTTTCATTGAATGTGTCATTCACCAGTATCTCCTTAAGGCTACATCAAGAGGAAACAAACCTTAGAGATAGAACGTAGAACTACTGTATTGTGTCAAGTTTCAAGAAGCTAGCACAAACCGTGTTTGATTTAGAGTTCTAACTGCATCTGTCAATATAGGAGAAAACAGAGAGAAACCTAAAAATTCAAACTGTTACTGCAAACGAATGCTTCAACGTAAAAGAACGAAACTTGAGGATCCAAGTGGGATTGGTGTACTGATCATTACTTGAAAGTATCATGAAGATTGGATGAAAAAATATATGTTGAGATTTCAGGAGACTCTAGCGTTTTGGAAGTTTGGCAACCCCTTCAATATGAGTGTTATTCGCCAGTCCCTGCTTTAGGCTACATCAAGAGAAAACAAACTTTTGAGATGGAACGTAGAACTAATGTATTGTGTCAAGTTTCAAGAAGCTAGCACAAACCGTGTTTGATTTAGAGTTCGAACGCATCTGTCAATATAGTAGAAAACAGAGTGAAACCTAAAAAATTCAAACTGTTACTGCAAACGAATGCTTCAACCTAGGAGAACGAAACTTGGGCATCCAAGTTTGATTGGTGTACTGCTCATTACTTGAAAGTATCATGAAGGTCGGAAGCAAAAATTTATGTTGAGATATCAGGAGACTCTAGTGTTTTGGCCGCCTAACAACGCCTTTCATTGAATGTGTCATTCACCAGTATCTGCTTAAGGCTACATCAAGAGGAAACAAACCTTAGAGATAGAACGTAGAAATACTGTATTCTGTCAAGTTTCAAGAAGCTAGCACAAACCGTGTTTGATTTAGAGTTCTAACTGCATCTGTCAATATAGGAGAAAACAGAGTGAAACCTAAAAATTCAAACTGTTACTGCAAACGAATGCTTCAACGTAAAAGAACGAAACTTGAGCATCCAAGTGGGATTGGTGTACTGATCATTACTTGAAAGTATCATGAAGATTGGATGAAAAAATATATGTTGAGATTTCAGGAGACTCTAGTGTTTTGGAAGTTTGGCAACTCCTTTCATTATAAGTGTTATTCGCCAGTCCCAGCTTTAGGCTACATCAAGAGGAAACAAACCTTAGAGATAGAACGTAGAACTAATGTATTGTGTCAAGTTTCAAGAAGCTAGCACAAACCGTGTTTGATATACTTCGAACTGCATCTGTCAATATACGAGAAAACAGAGTGAAAGCTAAAAATTCAAACTGTTACTGCAAACGAATGCTTCAACCTAGGAGAACGAAACTTGGGCATCCAAGTTTGATTGGTGTACTGCTCATTACTTGAAAGTATCATGAAGGTCGGAAGCAAAAATTTATGTTGAGATTTCAGGAGACTCTAGTGTTTTGGCCGCCTAACAACGCCTTTCATTGAATGTGTCATTCACCAGTATCTGCTTAAGGCTACATCAAGAGGAAACAAACCTTAGAGATAGAACGTAGAACTACAGTATTGTGTCAAGTTTCAAGAAGCTAGCACAAACCGTGTTATATTTAGAGTTCTAACTGCATCTGTCAATATAGGAGAAAACAGAGTGAAACCTAAAAATTCAAACTGTTACTGCAAACGAATGCTTCAACCTAGGAGAACAAAACCTGGGCAT
Source organism: Callospermophilus lateralis (assembly GCF_048772815.1). Classification (NCBI taxonomy): domain Eukaryota; kingdom Metazoa; phylum Chordata; class Mammalia; order Rodentia; family Sciuridae; genus Callospermophilus; species Callospermophilus lateralis. Next base: position 34,867 of record NW_027517828.1, on the reverse strand, counting down.
CCAAGTTTGATTGGTGTACTGCTCATTACTTGAAATTATCATGAAGGTCGGAAGCAAAAATTTATGTTGAGATTTCAGGAGAGTCTAGTGTTTTGGTTGCCTAACAACGCCTTTCATTGAATGTGTCATTCACCAGTATCTGCTTAAGGCTACATCAAGAGGAAACATACCTTAGAGATAGAACGTAGAACTACTGTATTGTGTCAAGTTTCAAGAAGCTAGCACAAACCGTGTTATATTTAGAGTTCTAACTGCATCTGTCAATATAGGAGAAAACAGAGTGAAACCTAAAAATTCACACTGTTACTGCAAACGAATGCTTCAACGTAAAAGAACGAAACTTGAGCATCCAAGTGGGATTGGTGTACTGATCATTACTTGAAAGTATCATGAAGATTGGATGAAAAAATATATGTTGAGATTTCAGGAGACTCTAGTGTTTTAGAAGTTTGGTAACCCCTTCAATATGAGTGTTATTCGCCAGTCCCTGCTTTAGGCTACATCAAGAGGAAACAAACCTTAGAGATAGAACGTAGAACTAATGTGTTGTGTCAAGTTTCAAGAAGCTAGCACAAACCGTGTTTGATTTAGAGTTCGAACGCATCTGTCAGTATAGTAGAAAACAGAGTGAAACCTAAAAATTCAAACTGTTACTGCAAACGAATGCTTCAACCTAGGAGAACGAAACTTGGGCATCCAAGTTTGATTGGTGTACTGTTAATTACTTGAAAGTATCATGAAAGTCGGAAGCAAAAATTTATGTTGAGATTTCAGGAGACTCTAGTGTTTTGGCCGCCTAACAACGCCTTTCATTGAATGTGTCATTCACCCGTATCTGCTTAAGGCTACATCAAGTGGAAACAAACCTTAGAGATAGAACGTAGAACTACTGTATTGTGTCAAGTTTCAAGAAGCTAGCACAAACCGTGTTTGATTTAGAGTTCTAACTGCATCTGTCAATATAGGAGAAAACAGAGAGAAACCTAAAAATTCAAACTGTTACTGCAAACGAATGCTTCAACGTAAAAGAACGAAACTTGAGCATCCAAGTGGGATTGGTGTACTGATCATTACTTGAAAGTATCATGAAGATTGGATGAAAAAATATATGTTGAGATTTCAGGAGACTCTTGCGTTTTGGAAGTTTGGCAACCCCTTCAATATGAGTGTGATTCGCCAGTCCCGGCTTTAGGCTACATCAAGAGAAAACAAACTTTAGAGATAGAACGTAGAACTAATGTATTGTGTCAAGTTTCAAGAAGCTAGCACAAACCGTGTTTGATTTAGAGTTCGAACGCATCTGTCAATATAGTAGAAAACAGAGTGAAACCTAAAAATTCAAACTGTTACTGCAAACGAATGCTTCAACCTAGGAGAACGAAACTTGGGCATCCAAGTTTGATTGGTGTACTGCTCATTACGTGAAAGTATCATGAAGGTCGGAAGCAAAAATTTATGTTGAGATATCAGGAGACTCTAGTGTTTTGGCCGCCTAACAACGGCTTTCATTGAATGTGTCATTCACCAGTATCTGCTTAAGGCTACATCAAGAGGAAACAAACCTTAGATTTAGAACGTAGAACTACTGTATTCTGTCAAGTTTCAAGAAGCTAGCACAAACCGTGTTTGATTTAGAGTTCTAACTGCATCTGTCAATATAGGAGAAAACAGAGTGAAACCTAAAAATTCAAACTGTTACTGCAAACGAATGCTTCAACGTAAAAGAACGAAACTTGAGCATCCAAGTGGGATTGGTGTACTGATCATTACTTGAAAGTATCATGAAGATTGGATGAAAAAATATAAGTTGAGATTTCAGGAGACTCTAGTGTTTTGGAAGTTTGGCAACTCCTTTCATTATCAGTGTTATTCGCCAGTCCCAGCTTTAGGCTACATCAAGAGGAAACAAACCTTAGAGATAGAACGTAGAACTAATGTATTGTGTCAAGTTTCAAGAAGCTAGCACAAACCGTGTTTGATATACTTCGAACTGCATCTGTCAATATACGAGAAAACAGAGTGAAAGCTAAAAATTCAAACTGTTACTGCAAACGAATGCTTCAACCTAGGAGAACGAAACGTGGGCATCCAAGTTTGATTGGTGTACTGCTCATTACTTGAAAGTATCATGAAGGTCGGAAGCAAAAATTTATGTTGAGATTTCAGGAGACTCTAGTGTTTTGGCCGCCTAACAACGCCTTTCATTGAATGTGTCATTCACCAGTATCTGCTTAAGGCTACATCAAGAGGAAACAAACCTTAGAGATAGAACGTAGAACTACTGTATTGTGTCAAGTTTCAAGAAGCTAGCAGAAACCGTGTTTGATTTAGAGTTCTAACTGCATCTGTCAATATAGGAGAAAACAGAGTGAAACCTAAAAATTCAAACTGTTACTGCAAAAGAATGCTTCTACCTAGGAGAACGAAACTTGGGCATCCAAGTTTGATTGGTGTACTGCTCATTACTTGAAAGTATCATGAAAGTCGGAAGCAAAAATTTATGGTGAGATTTCAGGAGACTCTAGTGCTTTGGCCGCCTAACAACCCCTTTCATTGAATGTGTCATTCACCAGTATCTGCTTAAGGCTACATCAAGAGGAAACAAACCTTAGATTTAGAACGTAGAACTACTGTATTCTGTCAAGTTTCAAGAAGCTAGCACAAACCGTGTTTGATTTAGAGTTCTAAATGCATCTGTCAATATAGGAGAAAACAGAGTGAAACCTAAAAATTCAAACTGTTACTGCAAACGAATGCTTCAACGTAAAAGAACGAAACTTGAGCATCCAAGTGGGATTGGTGTACTGATCATTACTTGAAAGTATCATGAAGATTGGATGAAAAAATATAAGTTGAGATTTCAGGAGACTCTAGTGTTTTGGAAGTTTGGCAACTCCTTTCATTATCAGTGTTATTCGCCAGTCCCAGCTTTAGGCTACATCAAGAGGAAACAAACCTTAGAGATAGAACGTAGAACTAATGTATTGTGTCAAGTTTCAAGAAGCTAGCACAAACCGTGTTTGATATACTTCGAACTGCATCTGTCAATATACGAGAAAACAGAGTGAAAGCTAAAAATTCAAACTGTTACTGCAAACGAATGCTTCAACCTAGGAGAACGAAACGTGGGCATCCAAGTTTGATTGGTGTACTGCTCATTACTTGAAAGTATCATGAAGGTCGGAAGCAAAAATTTATGTTGAGATTTCAGGAGACTCTGGTGTTTTGGCCGCCTAACAACGCCTTTCATTGAATGTGTCATTCACCAGTATCTGCTTAAGGCTACATCAAGAGGAAACAAACCTTAGAGATAGAACGTAGAACTACTGTATTGTGTCAACTTTCAAGAAGCTAGCAGAAACCGTGTTTGATTTAGAGTTCTAACTGCATCTGTCAATATAGGAGAAAACAGAGTGAAACCTAAAAATTCAAACTGTTACTGCAAAAGAATGCTTCTACCTAGGAGAACGAAACTTGGGCATCCAAGTTTGATTGGTGTACTGCTCATTACTTGAAAGTATCATGAAAGTCGGAAGCAAAAATTTATGGTGAGATTTCAGGAGACTCTAGTGCTTTGGCCGCCTAACAACCCCTTTCATTGAATGTGTCATTCACCAGTATCTGCTTAAGGCTACATCAAGAGGAAACAAACCTTAGAGATAGAACGTAGAACTACTGTATTGTGTCAAGTTTCAAGAAGCTAGCACAAACCGTGTTTGATTTAGAGTTCTAAATGCATCTGTCAATATAGGAGAAAACAGAGTGAAACCTAAAAATTCAAACTGTTACTGCAAACGAATGCTTCAACGTAAAAGAACGAAACTTGAGCATCCAAGTGGGATTGGTGTACTGATCATTACTTGAAAGTATCATGAAGATTGGATGAAAAAATATATGTTGAGATTTCAGAAGACTCTAGTGTTTTGGAAGTTTGGCAACTCCTTTCATTTTAAGTGTTATTCGCCAGTCCCTGCTTTAGGCTACATCAAGAGGAAACAAACCTTAGAGATAGAACATAGAACTACTGTATTGTGTCAAGTTTCAAGAAGCTAGCACAAACCGTGTTTGATTTAGAGTTCTAACTGCATCTGTCAATATAGGAGAAAACAGAGTGAAACCTAAAAATTCAAACTGTTACTGCAAACGAATGCTTCAACGTAAAAGAACGAAACTTGAGCATCCAAGTGGGATTTGTGTACTGATCATTACTTGAAAGTATCATGAAGATTGGATGAAAAAATATATGTTGAGATTTCGGGAGACTCTAGCGTTTTGGAAGTTTCGCAACCCCTTCAATATGAGTGTTATTCGCCAGTCCCTGCTTTAGGCTACATCAAGAGAAAACAAACCTTAGAGATAGAACGTAGAACTAATGTATTGTGTCAAGTTTCAAGAAGCTAGCACAAACCGTGTTTGATTTAGAGTTCGAAAGGTTCTGTAAATATAGTAGAAAACAGAGTGAAAGCTAAAAATTCAAACTGTTACTGCAAACGAATGCTTCAACCTAGGAGAACGAAACTTGGGCATCCAAGTTTGATTGGTGTACTGCTCATTACTTGAAAGTATCATGAAGGTCGGAAGCAAAAATTTATGTTGAGATTTCAGGAGACTCTAGTGTTTTGGCCGCCTAACAACGCCTTTCATTGAATGTGTCATTCACCAGTATCTGCTTAAGTCTACATCAAGAGGAAACAAACCTTATAGATAGAACGTAGAACTACTGTATTGTGTCAAGTTTCAAGAAGCTAGCAGAAACCGTGTTTGATTTAGAGATCTAACTGAATCTGTCAATATAGGAGAAAACAGAGTGAAACCTAAAAATTCAAACTGTTACTGCAAACGAATGCCTCAACCTAGGAGAACAAAACTTGGGCATCCAAGTTTGATTGGTGTACTGCTCATTACTTGAAAGTATCATGAAAGTCGGCAGCAAAAATTTATGGTGAGATTTCAGGAGACTCTAGTGCTTTGGCCGCCTAACAACCCCTTTCATTGAATGTGTCATTCACCAGTATCTGCTTAAGGCTACATCAAGAGGAAACAAACCTTAGAGATAGAACGTAGAACTACTGTATTGTGTCAAGTTTCAAGAAGCTAGCACAAACCGTGTTTGATTTAGAGTTCTAACTGCATCTGTCAATATAGGAGAAAACAGAGTGAAACCTAAAAATTCAAACTGTTACTGCAAACGAATGCTTCAACGTAAAAGAACGAAACTTGAGCATCCAAGTTGGATTGGTGTACTGATCATTACTTGAAAGTATCATGAAAATTGGATGAAAAAATATATGTTGAGATTTCAGGAGACTCTAGGGTTTTGGAAGTTTGGCAACCCCTTCAATATGAGTGTTATTCGCCAGTCCCTGCTTTAGGCTACATCAAGAGAAAACAAACCTTAGAGATAGAACGTAGAACTAATGTATTGTGTCAAGTTTCAAGAAGCTAGCACAAACCGTGTTTGATTTAGAGTTCGAACGCATCTGTCAATATAGTAGAAAACAGAGTGAAACCTAAAAATTCAAACTGTTACTGCAAACGAATGCTTCAACCTAGGAGAACGAAACTTGGGCATCCAAGTTTGATTGGTGTACTGCTCATTACTTGAAAGTATCATGAAGGTCGGAAGCAAAAATTTATGTTGAGATTTCAGGAGACTCTAGTGTTTTGGCCGCCTAACAACGCCTTTCATTGAATGTGTCATTCACCAGTATCTGCTTAAGGCTACATCAAGAGGAAACAAACCTTAGAGATAGAACATAGAACTACTGTATTGTGTCAAGTTTCAAGAAGCTAGCACAAACCGTGTTTGATTTAGAGTTCTAACTGCATCTGTCAATATAGGAGAAAACAGAGTGAAACCTAAAAATTCAAACTGTTACTGCAAACGAATGCTTCAACGTAAAAGAACGAAACTTGAGCATCCAAGTGGGATTGGTGTACTGATCATTACTTGAAAGTATCATGAAGATTGGATGAAAAAATATATGTTGAGATTTCGGGAGACTCTTGCGTTTTGGAAGTTTGGCAACCCCTTCAATATGAGTGTTATTCGCCAGTCCCTGCTTTAGGCTACATCAAGAGAAAACAAACCTTAGAGATAGAACGTAGAACTAATGTATTGTGTCAAGTTTCAAGAAGCTAGCACAAACCGTGTTTGATTTAGAGTTCGAAAGCTTCTGTCAATATAGTAGAAAACAGAGTGAAAGCTAAAAATTCAAACTGTTACTGCAAACGAATGCTTCAACCTAGGAGAACGAAACTTGGGCATCCAAGTTTGATTGGTGTACTGCTCATTACTTGAAAGTATCATGAAGGTCGGAAGCAAAAATTTATGTTGAGATTTCAGGAGACTCTAGTGTTTTGGCCGCTTAACAACGCCTTTCATTGAATGTGTATTTCACCAGTATCTGCTTAAGGCTACATCAAGAGGAAACAAACCTTAGAGATAGAACGTAGAACTACTGTATTGTGTCAACTTTCAAGAAGCTAGCACAAACCGTGTTTGATTTAGAGTTCTAACTGCATCTGTCAATATAGGAGAAAACTGGGTGAAACCTAAAAATTCACACTGTTACTGCAAACGAATGCTTCAATGTAAAAGAACGAAACTTGAGCATCCAAGTGGGATTCGTGTACTGATCATTACTTGAAAGTATCATGAAGATTGGATGAAAAAATATATGTTGAGATTTCAGGAGACTCTAGTGTTTTGGAAGTTTGGCAACTCCTTTCATTATAAGTGTTATTCGCCAGTCCCTGCTTTAGGCTACATCAAGAGGAAACAAACCTTAGAGATAGAACGTAGAACTAATGTATTGTGTCAAGTTTCAAGAAGCTAGCACAAACCGTGTTTGATATACTTCGAACTGCATCTGTCAATATACGAGAAAACAGAGTGAAAGCTAAAAATTCAAACTGTTACTGCAAACGAATGCTTCAACCTAGTAGAACGAAACTTGGGCATCCAAGTTTGATTGGTGTACTGCTCATTACTTGAAAGTATCATGAAGGTCGGAAGCAAAAATTTATGTTGAGATTTCAGGAGACTCTAGTGTTTTGGCCGCCTAACAACGCCTTTCATTGAATGTGTCATTCACCAGTATCTGCTTAAGGCTACATCAAGAGGAAACAAACCTTAGAGATAGAACGTAGAACTACTGTATTGTGTCAATTTTCAAGAAGCTAGCAGAAACCGTGTTTGATTTAGAGTTCTAACTGCATCTGTCAATATAGGAGAAAACAGAGTGAAACCTAAAAATTCAAACTGTTACTGCAAAAGAATGCTTCTACCTAGGAGAACGAAACTTGGGCATCCAAGTTTGATTGGTGTACTGCTCATTACTTGAAAGTATCATGAAAGTCGGAAGCAAAAATTTATGGTGAGATTTCAGGAGACTCTAGTGCTTTGGCCGCCTAACAACCCCTTTCATTGAATGTGTCATTCACCAGTATCTGCTTAAGGCTACATCAAGAGGAAACAAACCTTAGAGATAGAACGTAGAACTACTGTATTGTGTCAAGTTTCAAGAAGCTAGCACAAACCGTGTTTGTTTTAGAGTTCTAAATGCATCTGTCAATATAGGAGAAAACAGAGTGAAACCTAAAAATTCAAACTGTTACTGCACACGAATGCTTCCACGTAAAAGAACGAAACTTGAGCATCCAAGTGGGATTGGTGTACTGATCATTACTTGAAAGTATCATGAAGATTGGATGAAAAAATATATGTTGAGATTTCAGAAGACTCTAGTGTTTTGGAAGTTTGGCAACTCCTTTCATTTTAAGTGTTATTCGCCAGTCCCTGCTTTAGGCTACATCAAGAGGAAACAAACCTTAGAGATAGAACATAGAACTACTGTATTGTGTCAAGTTTCAAGAAGCTAGCACAAACCGTGTTTGATTTAGAGTTCTAACTGCATCTGTCAATATAGGAGAAAACAGAGTGAAACCTAAAAATTCAAACTGTTACTGCAAACGAATGCTTCAACGTAAAAGAACGAAACTTGAGCATCCAAGTGGGATTTGTGTACTGATCATTACTTGAAAGTATCATGAAGATTGGATGAAAAAATATATGTTGAGATTTCGGGAGACTCTAGCGTTTTGGAAGTTTCGCAACCCCTTCAATATGAGTGTTATTCGCCAGTCCCTGCTTTAGGCTACATCAAGAGAAAACAAACCTTAGAGATAGAACGTAGAACTAATGTATTGTGTCAAGTTTCAAGAAGCTAGCACAAACCGTGTTTGATTTAGAGATCGAAAGCTTCTGTCAATATAGTAGAAAACAGAGTGAAAGCTAAAAATTCAAACTGTTACTGCAAACGAATTCTTCAACCTAGGAGAACGAAACTTGGGCATCCAAGTTTGATTGGTGTACTGCTCATTACTTGAAAGTATCATGAAGGTCGGAAGCAAAAATTTATGTTGAGATTTCAGGAGACTCTGGTGTTTTGGCCGCCTAACAACGCCTTTCATTGAATGTGTCATTCACCAGTATCTGCTTAAGGCTACATCAAGAGGAAACAAAACTTAGAGATAGAACGTAGAACTACTGTATTGTGTCAACTTTCAAGAAGCTAGCACAAACCGTGATTGATATAGAGTTCTAACTACATCTGTCAATATAGGAGAAAACAGAGTGAAACCTAAAAATTCAAACTGTTACTGCAAACGAATGCTTCAACGTAAAAGAACGAAACTTGAGCATCCAAGTGGGATTGGTGTACTGATCATTACTTGAAAGTATCATGAAGATTGGATGAAAAAATATATGTTGAGATTTCAGGAGACACTAGTGTTTTGGAAGTTTGGCAACTCCTTTCATTATAAGTGTTATTCACCAGTCCCTGCTTTAGGCTACATCAAGAGGAAACAAACCTTAGAGACAGAACGTAGAACTAATGTATTGTGTCAAGTTTCAAGAAGCTAGCACAAACCGTGTTTGATATAGTTCGAACTGCATCTGTCAATATACGAGAAAACAGAGTGAAAGCTAAAAATTCAAACTGTTACTGCAAACGAATGCTTCAACCTAGGAGAACGAAACTTGGGCATCCAAGTTTGATTGGTGTACTGCTCATTACTTGAAAGTATCATGAAGGTCGGAAGCAAAAATTTATGTTGAGATTTCAGGAGACTCTAGTGTTTGGCCGCCTAACAACGCCTTTCATTGAATGTGTCATTCACCAGTATCTGCTTAAGGCTACATCAAGAGGAAACAAACCTTTGAGATAGAACATAGAACTACTGTATTGTGTCAAGTTTCAAGAAGCTAGCACAAACCGAGTTTGATTTAGAGTTCTAACTGCATCTGTCAATATAGGAAAAAACAGAGTGAAACCTAAAAATTCAAACTGTTACTGCAAACGAATGCTTCAACGTAAAAGAACGAAACTTGAGCATCCAAGTGGGATTTGTGTACTGATCATTACTTGAAAGTATCATGAAGATTGGATGAAAAAATATATGTTGAGATTTCCTGAGACTCTAGCGTTTTGGAAGATTCGCAACCCCTTCAATATGAGTGTTATTCGCCAGTCCCTGCTTTAGGCTACATCAAGAGAAAACAAACCTTAGAGATAGAACGTAGAACTAATGTATTGTGTCAAGTTTCAAGAAGCTAGCACAAACCGTGTTTGATTTAGAGTTCGAAAGCTTCTGTCAATATAGTAGAAAACAGAGTGAAAGCTAAAAATTCAAACTGTTACTGCAAACGAATGCTTCAACCTAGGAGAACGAAACTTGGGCATCCAAGTTTGATTGGTGTACTGCTCATTACTTGAAAGTATCATGAAGGTCGGAAGCAAAAATTTATGTTGAGATTTCAGGAGACTCTGGTGTTTTGGCCGCCTAACAACGCCTTTCATTGAATGTGTCATTCACCAGTATCTGCTTAAGGCTACATCAAGAGGAAACAAAACTTAGAGATAGAACGTAGAACTACTGTATTGTGTCAACTTTCAAGAAGCTAGCACAAACCGTGTTTGATTTAGAGATCTAACTGAATCTGTCAATATAGGAGAAAACAGAGTGAAACCTAAAAATTCAAACTGTTACTGCAAACGAATGCCTCAACCTAGGAGAACAAAACTTGGGCATCCAAGTTTGATTGGTGTACTGCTCATTACTTGAAAGTATCATGAAAGTCGGCAGCAAAAATTTATGGTGAGATTCAGGAGACTCTAGTGCTTTGGCCGCCTAACAACCATTTCATTGAATGTGTCATTCACCAGTATCTGCTTAAGGCTACATCAAGAGGAAACAAACCTTAGAGATAGAACGTAGAACTACTGTATTGTGTCAAGTTTCAAGAAGCTAGCACAAACCGTGTTTGATTTAGAGTTCTAACTGCATCTGTCAATATAGGAGAAAACAGAGTGAAACCTAAAAATTCAAACTGTTACTGCAAACGAATGCTTCAACGTAAAAGAACGAAACTTGAGCATCCAAGTTGGATTGGTGTACTGATCATTACTTGAAAGTATCATGAAAATTGGATGAAAAAATATATGTTGACATTTCAGGAGACTCTAGGGTTTTGGAAGTTTGGCAACCCCTTCAATATGAGTGTTATTCGCCAGTCCCTGCTTTAGGCTACATCAAGAGAAAACAAACCTTAGAGATAGAACGTAGAACTAATGTATTGTGTCAAGTTTCAAGAAGCTAGCACAAACCGTGTTTGATTTAGAGTTCGAACGCATCTGTCAATATAGTAGAAAACAGAGTGAAACCTAAAAATTCAAACTGTTACTGCAAACGAATGCTTCAACCTAGGAGAACGAAACTTGGGCATCCAAGTTTGATTGGTGTACTGCTCATTACTTGAAAGTATCATGAAGGTCGGAAGCAAAAATTTATGTTGAGATTTCAGGAGACTCTAGTGTTTTGGCCGCCTAACAACGCCTTTCATTGAATGTGTCATTCACCAGTATCTGCTTAAGGCTACATCAAGAGGAAACAAACCTTAGAGATAGAACATAGAACTACTGTATTGTGTCAAGTTTCAAGAAGCTAGCACAAACCGTGTTTGATTTAGAGTTCTAACTGCATCTGTCAATATAGGAGAAAACAGAGTGAAACCTAAAAATTCAAACTGTTACTGCAAACGAATGCTTCAACGTAAAAGAACGAAACTTGAGCATCCAAGTGGGATTGGTGTACTGATCATTACTTGAAAGTATCATGAAGATTGGATGAAAAAATATATGTTGAGATTTCGGGAGACTCTAGCGTTTTGGAAGTTTGGCAACCCCTTCAATATGAGTGTTATTCGCCAGTCAGTGCTTTAGGCTACATCAAGAGAAAACAAACCTTAGAGATAGAACGTAGAACTAATGTATTGTGTCAAGTTTCAAGAAGCTAGCACAAACCGTGTTTGATTTAGAGTTCGAAAGCTTCTGTCAATATAGTAGAAAACAGAGTGAAAGCTAAAAATTCAAACTGTTACTGCAAACGAATGCTTCAACCTAGGAGAACGAAACTTGGGCATCCAAGTTTGATTGGTGTACTGCTCATTACTTGAAAGTATCATGAAGGTCGGAAGCAAAAATTTATGTTGAGATTTCAGGAGACTCTAGTGTTTTGGCCGCTTAACAACGCCTTTCATTGAATGTGTCATTCACCAGTATCTGCTTAAGGCTACATCAAGAGGAAACAAACCTTAGAGATAGAACGTAGAACTACTGTATTGTGTCAACTTTCAAGAAGCTAGCACAAACCGTGTTTGATTTAGAGTTCTAACTGCATCTGTCAATATAGGAGAAAACAGAGTGAAACCTAAAAATTCAAACTGTTACTGCAAACGAATGCTTCAACGTAAAAGAACGAAACTTGAGCATCCAAGTGGGATTGGTGTACTGATCATTACTTGAAAGTATCATGAAGATTGGATGAAAAAATATATGTTGAGATTTCAGGAGACTCTAGCGTTTTGGAAGTTTGGCAACCCCTTCCATATGAGTGTTATTCGCCAGTCGCTGCATTAGTCTACATCAAGAGGAAACAAACCTTAGAGATAGAACGTCGAACTAATGTATTGTGTCAAGTTTCAAGAAGCTAGCACAACCGTGTTTGATATAGTTCGAACTGCATCTGTCAATATAGAAGAAAACAGAGTGAAACCTAAAAATTCAAACTGTTACTGCAAACGAATGCTTCAACCTAGGAGAACGAAACTTGGGCATCCAAGATTGATTGGTGTACTGCTCATTACTTGAAAGTATCATGAAGGTCGGAAGCAAAAATTTATGTTGAGATTTCAGGAGAGTCTAGTGTTTTGGTTGCCTAACCACGCCTTTCATTGAATGTGTCATTCACCAGTATCTGCTTAAGGCTACATCAAGAGGAAACATACCTTAGAGATAGAACGTAGAACTACTGTATTGTGTCAAGTTTCAAGAAGCTAGCACAAACCGTGTTATATTTAGAGTTCTAACTGCATCTGTCAATATAGGAGAAAACAGAGTGAAACCTAAAAATTCACACTGTTACTGCAAACGAATGCTTCAACGTAAAAGAACGAAACTTGAGCATCCAAGTGGGATTGGTGTACTGTTAATTACTTGAAAGTATCATGAAGGTCGGAAGCAAAAATTTATGTTGAGATTTCAGGAGACTCTAGTGTTTTGGCCGCCTAACAACGCCTTTCATTGAATGTGTCATTCACCAGTATCTGCTTAAGGCTACATCAAGAGGAAACAAACCTTAGAGATAGAACGTAGAACTACTGTATTGTGTCAAGTTTCAAGAAGCTAGCACAAACCGTGTTTGATTTAGAGTTCTAACTGCATCTGTCAATATAGGAGAAAACAGAGTGAAACCTAAAAATTCACACTGTTACTGCAAACGAATGCTTCAACGTAAAAGAACGAAACTTGAGCATCCAAGTGGGATTCGTGTACTGATCACTACTTGAAAGTATCATGAAGATTGGATGAAAAAATATATGTTGAGATTTCAGGAGACTCTAGTGTTTTGGAAGTTTGGCAACTCCTTTCATTATAAGTGTTATTCGCCAGTCCCTGCTTTAGGCTACATCAAGAGGAAACAAACCTTAGTGATAGAACGTAGAACTAATGTATTGTGTCAAGTTTCAAGAAGCTAGCACAAACCGTGTTTGATTTAGAGTTCTAACTGCATCTGTCAATATAGGAGAAAACAGAGTGAAACCTAAAAATTCAAACTGTTGCTGCAAACGAACGCTTCAACGTAAAAGAACGAAACTTGAGCATCGAAGTGATATTGGTGTACTGATCATTACTTGAAAGTATCATGAAGATTGGATGAAAAAATATATGTTGAGATTTCAGGAGACTCTAGCGTTTTGGAAGTTTGGCAACCCCTTCAATATGAGTGTTATTCGCCAGTCCCTGCTTTAGGCTGCATCAAGAGAAAACAAACTTTAGAGATAGAACGTAGAACTAATGTATTGTGTCAAGTTTCAAGAAGCTAGCACAAACCGGGTTTGATTTAGACTTCGAACGCATCTGTCAATATAGTAGAAAACAGAGTGAAACCTAAAAATTCAAACTGTTACTGCAAACGAATGCTTCAACCTAGGAGAACGAAACTTGGGCATCCAAGTTTGATTGGTGTACTGCTCATTACTTGAAAGTATCATGAAGGTCGGAAGCAAAAATTTATGTTGAGATTTCAGGAGACTCTAGTGTTTTGGCCGCCTAACAACGCCTTTCATTGAATGTGTCATTCACCAGTATCTGCTTAAGGCTACATCAAGAGGAAACAAACCTTAGAGATAGAACGTAGAACTACTGTATTGTGTCAAGTTTCAAGAAGCTAGCACAAACCGTGTTTGATTTAGAGTTCTAACTGCATCTGTCAATATAGGAGAAAACAGAGTGAAACCTAAAAATTCAAACTGTTACTGCAAAAGAATGCTTCAACCTAGGAGAACGAAACTTGGGCATCCAAGTTTGATTGCTGTACTGCTCATTACTTGAAAGTATCATGAAAGTCGAGAGCAAAAATTTATGGTGAGATTTCAGGAGACTCTAGTGCTTTGGCCGCCTAACAACCCCTTTGATTGAATGTGTCATTCACCAGTATCTGCTTAAGGCTACATCAAGAGGAAACAAACCTTAGAGATAGAACGTAGAACTACTGTATTGTGTCAAGTTTCAGGAAGCTAGCACAAACCGTGTTTGATTTAGAGTTCTAACTGCATCTGTCAATATAGGAGAAAACAGAGTGAAACCTAAAAATTCAAACTGTTACTGCAAACGAATGCTTCAACGTAAAAGAACGAAACTTGAGCATCCAAGTGGGATTGGTGTACTGATCATTACTTGAAAGTATCATGAAGATTGGATGAAAAAATATATGTTGAGATTTCAGGAGACTCTAGTGTTTTGGAAGTTTGGCAACTCGTTTCATTATAAGTGTTATTCGCCAGTCCCTGCTTTAGGCTACATCAAGAGGAAACAAACCTTAGAGATAGAACGTAGAACTAATATATTGTGTCAAGTTTCAGGAAGGTAGCACAAACCGTGTTTGATATAGTTCGAACTGCATCTGTCAATATAGGAGAAAACAGAGTGAAACCTAAAAATTCACACTGTTACTGCAAACGAATGCTTCAACGTAAAAGAACGAAACTTGAGCATCCAAGTGGGATTGGTGTACTGATCATTACTTGAAAGTATCATGAAGATTGGATGAAAAAATATATGTTGAGATTTCAGGAGACTCTAGCGTTTTGGAAGTTTGGCAACCCCTTCAATATGAGTGTTATTCGCCAGTCCCTGCTTTAGGCTACATCAAGAGAAAACAAACCTTAGAGATAGAACGTAGAACTAATGTATTGTGTCACATTTCAAGAAGCTAGCACAAACCGTGTTTGATTTAGAGTTCGAACGCATCTGTCAATATAGTAGAAAACAGAGTGAAACCTAAAAATTCAAACTGTTACTGCAAACGAATGCTTCAAACTAGGAGAACGAAACTTGGGCATCCAAGTTTGATTGGTGTACTGCTCATTACTTGAAAGTATCATGAAGGTCGGAAGCAAAAATTTATGTTGAGATTTCAGGAGACTCTAGTGTTTTGGCCGCCTAACAACGCCTTTCATTGAATGTGTCATTCACCAGTATCTGCTTTAGGCTACATCAAGAGGAAACAAACCTTAGAGATAGAACATAGAACTACTGTATTTTGTCAAGTTTCAAGAAGCTAGCACAAACCGTGTTTGATTTAGAGTTCTAACTGCATCTGTCAATATAGGAGAAAACAGAGTGAAACCTAAAAATTCAAACTGTTACTGCAAACGAATGCTTCAACGTAAAAGAACGAAACTTGAGCATCCAAGTGGGATTTGTGTACTGATCATTACTTGAAAGTATCATGAAGATTGGATGAAAAAATATATGTTGAGATTTCGGGAGACTCTAGCGTTTTGGAAGTTTGGCAACCCCTTCAATATGAGTGTTATTCGCCAGTCCCTGCTTTAGGCTACATCAAGAGAAAACAAACATTAGAGATAGAACGTAGAACTAATGTATTGTGTCAAGTTTCAAGAAGCTAGCACAAACCGAGTTTGATATAGAGTTCTAACTGCATCTGTCAATATAGGAGAAAACAGAGTGAAACCTAAAAATTCAAACTGTTACTGCAAACGAATGCTTCAACGTAAAAGAACGAAACTTGAGCATCCAAGTGGGATTGGTGTACTGATCATTCCTTGAAAGTATCATGAAGATTGGATGAAAAAATATATGTTGAGATTTCAGGAGACACTAGTGTTTTTGAAGTTTGGCAACCCCTTCAATATGAGTGTTATTCACCAGTCCCTGCTTTAGGCTACATCAAGAGGAAACAAACCTTAGAGATAGAACGTCGAACTAATGTATTGTGTCAAGTTTCAAGAAGCTAGCACAACCGTGTTTGATATAGTTCGAACTGCATCTGTCAATATAGAAGAAAACAGAGTGAAACCTAAAAATTCAAACTGTTACTGCAAACGAATGCTTCAACCTAGGAGAACGAAACGTGGGCATCCAAGTTTGATTGGTGTACTGCTCATTACTTGAAAGTATCATGAAGGTCGGAAGCAAAAATTTATGTTGAGATTTCAGGAGAGTCTAGTGTTTTGGTTGCCTAACAACGCCTTTCATTGAATGTGTCATTCACCAGTATCTGCTTAAGGCTACATCAAGAGGAAACATACCTTAGAGATAGAACGTAGAACTACTGTATTGTGTCAAGTTTCAAGAAGCTAGCACAAAACGTGTTATATTTAGAGTTCTAACTGCATCTGTCAATATAGGAGAAAACAGAGTGAAACCTAAAAATTAAAACTGTTACTGCAAACGAATGCTTCAACGTAAAAGAACGAAACTTGAGCATCCAAGTGGGATTGGTGTACTGATCATTACTTGAAAGTATCATGAAGATTGGATGAAAAAATATATGTTGAGATTTCAGGAGACTCTAGTGTTTTAGAAGTTTGGCAACCCCTTCAATATGAGTGTTATTCGCCAGTCCCAGCTTTAGGCTACATCAAGAGGAAACAAACCTTAGAGATAGAACATAGAACTAATGTGTTGTGTCAAGTTTCAGAAGCTAGCACAAACCGTGTTTGATTTAGAGTTCGAACGCACCTGTCAGTATATTAGAAAACAGAGTGAAACCTAAAAATTCACACTGTTACTGCAAACGAATGCTTCAACCTAGGAGAACGAAACTTGGGCATCCAAGTTTGATTGGTGTACTGTTAATTACTTGAAAGTATCATGAAAGTCGGAAGCAAAAATTTATGTTGAGATTTCAGGAGACTCTAGTGTTTTGGCCGCCTAACAACGCCTTTCATTGAATGTGTCATTCACCAGTATCTGCTTAAGGCTACATCAAGAGGAAACAAACCTTAGAGATAAAACGTAGAACTACTGTATTGTGTCAAGTTTCAAGAAGCTAGCACAAACCGTGTTTGATTTAGAGTTCTAAGTGCATCTGTCAATATAGGAGAAAACAGAGTGAAACCTAAAAATTCAAACTGTTACTGCAAACGAATGCTTCAACGTAAAAGAACGAAACTTGAGCATCCAAGTGAGATTTTTGTACTGATCATTACTTGAAAGTATCATGAAGATTGGATGAAAAAATATATGTTGAGATTTCAGGAGACTCTAGCGTTTTTAAAGTTTGGCAACCCCTTCAATATGAGTGTTATTCGCCAGTCCCTGCTTTAGGCTACATCTAGAGAAAACAAACTTTAGAGATAGAACGTAGAACTAATGTATTGTGTCAAGTTTCAAGAAGCTAGCACAAACCGTGTTTGATTTAGAGTTCAAACGCATCTGTCAATATAGTAGAAAACAGAGTGAAACCTAAAAATTCAAACTGTTACTGCAAACGAATGCTTCAACCTAGGAGAACGAAACTTGGGCATCCAAGTTTGACTGCTGTACTGCTCATTACTTGAAAGTATCATGAAGGTCGGAAGCAAAAATTTATGTTGAGATTTCAGGAGACTCTAGTGTTTTGGCCGCCTAACAACGCCTTTCATTGAATGTGTCATTCACCAGTATCTGCTTAAGGCTACATCAAGAGGAAACAAACCTTAGAGATAGAACGTAGAACTACTGTATTGTGTCAAGTTTCAAGAAGCTAGCAGAAACCGTGTTTTATTTAGAGTTCTAACTGCATCTGTCAATATAGGAGAAAACAGAGTGAAACCTAAAAATTCAAACTGTTACTGCAAAAGAATGCTTCAACCTAGGAGAACGAAACTTGGGCATCCAAGTTTGATTGGTGTACTGCTCATTACTTGAAAGTATAATGAAAGTCGGAAGCAAAAATTTATGGTGAGATTTCAGGAGACTCTAGTGCTTTGGCCGGCTAACAAACCCTTTCATTGAATGTGTCATTCACCAGTATCTGCTTAAGGCTACATCAAGAGGAAACAAACCTTAGAGATAGAACGTAGAACTAATGTATTGTGTCAAGTTTCAGGAAGCTAGCACAAACCGTGTTTGATATAGTTCGAACTGCATCTGTCAATATAGGAGAAAACAGAGTGAAACCTAAAAATTCACACTGTTACTGCAAACGAATGCTTCAACGTAAAAGAAGGAAACTTGAGCATCCAAGTGGGATTGGTGTACTGATCATTACTTGAAAGTATCATGAAGATTGGATGAAAAAATATATGTTGAGGTTTCAGGAGAATCTAGCGTTTTGGAAGTTTGGCAACCCCTTCAATATGAGTGTTATTCGCCAGTCCCTGCTTTAGGCTACATCAAGAGAAAACAATCCTTAGAGATAGAACGTAGAACTAATGTATTGTGTCACGTTTCAAGAAGCTAGCACAAACCGTGTTTGATTTAGAGTTCGAACGCATCTGTCAATATAGTAGAAAACAGAGTGAAACCTAAAAATTCAAACTGTTACTGCAAACGAATGCTTCAACCTAGGAGAACGAAACTTGGGCATCCAAGTTTGATTTGTGTACTGCTCATTACTTGAAAGTATCATGAAGGTCAGAAGCAAAAATTTATGTTGAGATTTCAGGAGACTCTAGTGTTTTGGCCGCCTAACAACGCCTTTCATTGAATGTGTCATTCACCAGTATCTGCTTAAGGCTACATCAAGAAGAAACAAACCTTAGAGATAGAACATAGAACTACTGTATTGTGTCAAGTTTCAAGAAGCTAGCACAAACCGTGTTTGATTTAGAGTTCTAACTGCATCTGTCAATATAGGAGAAAACAGAGTGAAACCTAAAATTTCAAACTGTTACTGCAAACGAATGCTTCAAAGTAAAAGAACGAAACTTGAGCATCCAAGTGGGATTTGTGTACTGATCATTACTTGAAAGTATCATGAAGATTGGATGAAAAAATATATGTTGAGATTTCGGGAGACTCTAGCGTTTTGGAAGTTTGGCAACCCCTTCAATATGAGTGTTATTCGCCAGTCCCTGCTTTAGGCTACATCAAGAGAAAACAAACCTTAGAGATAGAACGTAGAACTAATGTATTGTGTCAAGTTTCAAGAAGCTAGCACAAACCGTGTTTGATTTAGAGTTCGAAAGCTTCTGTCAATATAGTAGAAAACAGAGTGAAAGCTAAAAATTCAAACTGTTACTGCAAACGAATGCTTCAACCTAGGAGAACAAAACTTGGGCACCCAAGTTTGATTGGTGTACTGCTCATAACTTGAAAGTATCATGAAAGTCGGAAGCAAAAATTTATGGTGAGATTTCAGGAGACTCTAGTGCTTTGGCCGCCTAACAACCCCTTTCATTGAATGTGTCATTCACCAGTATCTGCTTAAGGCTACATCAAGAGGAAACAAACCTTAGAGATCGAACGTAGAACTACTGTATTGTGTCAAGTTTCAAGAAGCTAGCACAAACCGTGTTTGATTTAGAGTTCTAACTGCATCTGTCAATATAGGAGAAAACAGAGTGAAACCTAAAAATTCAAACTGTTACTGCAAACGAATGCTTCAACGTAAAAGAACGAAACTTGAGCATCCAAGTGGGATTTGTGTACTGATCATTACTTGAAAGTATCATGAATATTGGATGAAAAAATATATGTTGAGATTTCAGGAGACTCTAGTGTTTTGGAAGTTTGGCAACTCCTTTCATTATAAGTGTTATTCGCGAGTCCCTACTTTAGGCTACATCAAGAGGAAACAAACCTTAGAGATAGAATGTAGAACTAATGTATTGTGTCAAGTTTCAGGAAGCTAGCACAAACCGTGTTTGATATAGTTCGAACTGCATCTGTCAATATAGGAGAAAACAGAGTGAAACCTAAAAATTCACACTGTTACTGCAAAGGAATGCTTCAACGTAAAAGAACGAAACTTGAGCATCCAAGTGGGATTGGTGTACTGATCATTACTTGAGAGTATCATGAAGATTGGATGAAAAAATATATGTTGAGATTTCAGGAGACTCTAGCGTTTTGGAAGTTTGGCAACCCCTTTAATATGAGTGTTATTCGCCAGTCCCTGCTTTAGGCTACATCAAGAGAAAACAAACCTTAGAGATAGAACGTAGAACTAATGTATTGTGTCACGTTTCAAGAAGCTAGCACAAACCGTGTTTGATTTAGAGTTCGAACGCATCTGTCAATATAGTAGAAAACAGAGTGAAACCTAAAAATTCAAACTGTTACTGCAAACGAATGCTTCAACCTAGGAGAACGAAACTTGGGCATCCAAGTTTGATTGGTGTACTGCTCATTACTTGAAAGTATCATGAAGGTCGGAAGCAAAAATTTATGTTGAGATTTCAGGAGACTCTAGTGTTTTGGCCGCCTAACAACGCCTTTCATTGAATGTGTCATTCACCAGTATCTGCTTAAGGCTACATCAAGAGGAAACAAACCTTAGAGATAGAATGTAGAACTACTGTATTGTGTCAAGTTTCAAGAAGCTAGCACAAACCGTGTTTGATTTAGAGTTCTAACTGCATCTGTCAATATAGGAGAAAACAGAGTGAAACCTAAAAATTCAAACTGTTACTGCAAACGAATGCTTCAACGTAAAAGAACGAAACTTGAGCATCCAAGTGGGATTGGCGTACTGATCATTACTTGAAAGTATCATGAAGATTGGATGAAAAAATATATGTTCAGATTTCAGGAGACTCTAGTGTTTTGGAAGTTTGGCAACTCCTTTCATTATAAGTGT
The DNA here is from genome assembly GCF_048772815.1 of Callospermophilus lateralis. Classification (NCBI taxonomy): domain Eukaryota; kingdom Metazoa; phylum Chordata; class Mammalia; order Rodentia; family Sciuridae; genus Callospermophilus; species Callospermophilus lateralis. The sequence continues at coordinate 14,209 of NW_027517828.1, read as the reverse complement.
TATTCACCAGTCCCTGCTTTAGGCTACATCAAGAGGAAACAAACCTTAGAGATAGAACGTAGAACTAATGTATTGTGTCAAGTTTCAAGAAGCTAGCACAAACCGTGTTTAATATAGTTCGAACTGCATCTGTCAATATAAGAGAAAACAGAGTGAAACCTAAAAATTCAAACTGTTACTGCAAACGAATGCTTCAACGTAAAAGAACGAAACTTGAGCATCCAAGTGGGATTGGTGTACTGATCATTCCTTGAAAGTATCATGAAGATTGGATGAAAAAATATATGTTGAGATTTCAGGAGACACTAGTGTTTTTGAAGTTTGGCAACCCCTTCAATATGAGTGTTATTCGCCAGTCCCTGCTTTAGGCTACATCAAGAGGAAACAAACCTTAGAGATAGATCGTAGAACTAATGTGTTGTGTCAAGTTTCAAGAAGCTAGCACAAACCGTGTTTGATTTAGAGTTCGAAAGCATCTGTCAATATAGTAGAAAACAGAGTGAAAGCTAAAAATTCAAACTGTTACTGCAAACGAATGCTTCAACCTAGGAGAACAAAACTTGGGCATCCAAGTTTGATTGGTGTACTGCTCATTACTTGAAAGTATCATGAAGGTCGGAAGCAAAAATTTATGTTGAGATTTCAGGAGACTCTAGTGTTTTGGCCGCCTAACAACGCCTTTCATTGAATGTGTCATTCACCAGTATCTGCTTAAGGCTACATCAAGAGGAAACAAACCTTAGAGATAGAACGTAGAACTACTGTATTGTGTCAAGTTTCAAGAAGCTAGCACAAACCGTGTTTGATTTAGAGTTCTAAGTGCATCTGTCAATATAGGAGAAAACAGAGTGAAACCTAAAAATTCAAACTGTTACTGCAAACGAATGCTTCAACGTAAAAGAACGAAACTTGAGCATCCAAGTGGGATTGGGTTACTGATCATTACTTGAAAGTATCATGAAGATTGGATGAAAAAATATATGTTGAGATTTCAGGAGACTCTAGTGTTTTGGAAGTTTGGCAACTCCTTTCATTATAAGTGTTATTCGCCAGTCCCTGCTTTAGACTACATCAAGAGGAAACAAACCTTAGAGATAGAACGTAGAACTAATGTATTGTGTCAAGTTTCAAGAAGCTAGCACAAACTGTGTTTGATATAGTTCGAACTGCATCTGTCAATATACGAGAAAACAGAGTGAAAGCTAAAAATTCAAACTGTTACTGCAAACGAATGCTTCAACCTAGGAGAACGAAACTTGGGCTTCCAAGTTTGATTGGTGTACTGCTCATTACTTGAAAGTATCATGAAGGTCGGAAGCAAAAATTTATGTTGAGATTTCAGGAGACTCTAGAGTTTTGGCCGCCTAACAACGCCTTTCATTGAATGTGTCATTCACGAATATCTGCTTAAGGCTACATCAAGAGGAAACAAACCTTAGAGATAGAACATAGAACTACTGTATTGTGTCAAGTTTCAAGAAGCTAGCACAAACCGTGTTTGATTTAGAGTTCTAACTGCATCTGTCAATATAGGAGAAAACAGAGTGAAACCTAAAAATTCAAACTGTTACTGCAAACGAATGCTTCAACCTAGGAGAACGAAACTTGGGCATCCAAGTTTGATTGGTGTACTGCTCATTACTTGAAAGTATCATGAAGGTCGAAAGCAAAAATTTATGTTGTGATTTCAGGAGACTCTAGTGTTTTGGCCGCCTAACAACGCCTTTCATTGAATGTGTCATTCACCAGTATCTGCTTAAGGCTACATCAAGAGGAAACAAACCTTAGAGATAGAACGTAGAACTACTGTATTGTGTCAAGTTTCAAGAAGCTAGCACAAACCGTGTTTGATTTAGAGTTCTAAGTGCATCTGTCAATATAGGAGAAAACAGAGTGAAACCTAAAAATTCAAACTGTTACTGCAAACGAATGCTTCAACGTAAAAGAACGAAACTTGAGCATCCAAGTGGGATTGGTGTACTGATCATTACTTGAAAGTATCATGAAGATTGGATGAAAAAATATATGTTGAGATTTCAGGAGACTCTAGCGTTTTGGAAGTTTGGCAACCCCTTCAATATGAGTGTTATTCGCCAGTCCCTGCTTTAGGCTACATCAAGAGGAAACAAACCTTAGAGATAGAACGTAGAACTAATGTATTGTGTCAAGTTTCAAGAAGGTAGCACAAACCGTGTTTGATATAGTTCGAACTGCATCTGTCAATATAGGAGAAAACGGAGTGAAACCTAAAAATTCAAACTGTTACTGCAAACGAATGCTTCAACCTAGGAGAACGAAACTTGGGCATCCAAATTTGATTGGTGTACTGCCCATTACTTGAAAGTATCATGAAGGTCGGAAGCAAAAATTTATGTTGAGATATCAGGAGACTCTAGTGTTTTGGCCGCCTAACAACGTTTTTCATTGAATGTGTCATTCACCAGTATCTGCTTAAGGCTACATCAAGAGGAAACAAACCTTAGAGATAGAACATAGAACTACTGTATTGTGTCAAGTTTCAAGAAGCTAGCACAAACAGTGTTTGATTTAGAGTTCTAAATGCATCTGTCAATATAGGAGAAAACAGAGTGAAACCTAAAAATTCAAACTGTTAATGCAAACGAATGCTTCAACGTAAAAGAACGAAACTTGAGCATCCAAGTGGGATTGGGTTACTGATCATTACTTGAAAGTATCATGAAGATTGGATGAAAAAATATATGTTGAGATTTCAGGAGACTCTAGTGTTTTGGAAGTTTGGCAACTCCTTTCATTATAAGTGTTATTCGCCAGTCCCTGCTTTAGACTACATCAAGAGGAAACAAACCTTAGAGATAGAACGTAGAACTAATGTATTGTGTCAAGTTTCAAGAAGCTAGCACAAACTGTGTTTGATATAGTTCGAACTGCATCTGTCAATATACGAGAAAACAGAGTGAAAGCTAAAAATTCAAACTGTTACTGCAAACGAATGCTTCAACCTAGGAGAACGAAACTTGGGCTTCCAAGTTTGATTGGTGTACTGCTCATTACTTGAAAGTATCATGAAGGTCGGAAGCAAAAATTTATGTTGAGATTTCAGGAGACTCTAGAGTTTTGGCCACCTAACAACGCCTTTCATTGAATGTGTCATTCACGAATATCTGCTTAAGGCTACATCAAGAGGAAACAAACCTTAGAGATAGAACATAGAACTACTGTATTGTGTCAAGTTTCAAGAAGCTAGCACAAACCGTGTTTGATTTAGAGTTCTAACTGCATCTGTCAATATAGGAGAAAACAGAGTGAAACCTAAAAATTCAAACTGTTACTGCAAACGAATGCTTCAACCTAGGAGAACGAAACTTGGGCATCCAAGTTTGATTGGTGTACTGCTCATTACTTGAAAGTATCATGAAGGTCGAAAGCAAAAATTTATGTTGTGATTTCAGGAGACTCTAGTGTTTTGGCCGCCTAACAACGCCTTTCATTGAATGTGTCATTCACCAGTATCTGCTTAAGGCTACATCAAGAGGAAACAAACCTTAGAGATAGAACGTAGAACTACTGTATTGTGTCAAGTTTCAAGAAGCTAGCACAAACCGTGTTTGATTTAGAGTTCTAAGTGCATCTGTCAATATAGGAGAAAACAGAGTGAAACCTAAAAATTCAAACTGTTACTGCAAACGAATGCTTCAACGTAAAAGAACGAAACTTGAGCATCCAAGTGGGATTGGTGTACTGATCATTACTTGAAAGTATCATGAAGATTGGATGAAAAAATATATGTTGAGATTTCAGGAGACTCTAGCGTTTTGGAAGTTTGGCAACCCTTTCAATATGAGTGTTATTCGCCAGTCCCTGCTTTAGGCTACATCAAGAGGAAACAAACCTTAGAGATAGAACGTAGAACTAATGTATTGTGTCAAGTTTCAAGAAGGTAGCACAAACCGTGTTTGATATAGTTCGAACTGCATCTGTCAATATAGGAGAAAACGGAGTGAAACCTAAAAATTCAAACTGTTACTGCAAACGAATGCTTCAACCTAGGATAACGAAACTTGGGCATCCAAGTTTGATTGGTGTACTGCTCATTACTTGAAAGTATCATGAAGGTCGGAAGCAAAAATTTATGTTGAGATATCAGGAAACTCTAGTGTTTTGGCCGCCTAACAACGCCTTTAATTGAATGTGTCATTCACCAGTATCTGCTCAAGGCTACATCAAGAGGAAACAAACCTTAGAGATAGAACGTAGAACTACTGTATTGTGTCAAGTTTCAAGAAGCTAGCACAAACCGTGTTTGATTTAGAGTTCTAAGTGCATCTGTCAATATAGGAGAAAACAGAGTGAAACCTAAAAATTCAAACTGTTACTGCAAACGAATGCTTCAACGTAAAAGAACGAAACTTGAGCATCCAAGTGGGATTGGTGTACTGATCATTACTTGAAAGTATCATGAAGATTGGATGAAAAAATATATGTTGAGATTTCAGGAGACTCTAGCGTTTTGGAAGTTTGGCAACCCCTTCAATATGAGTGTTATTCGCCAGTCCCTGCTTTAGGCTACATCAAGAGGAAACAAACCTTAGAGATAGAACGTAGAACTAATGTATTGTGTCAAGTTTCAAGAAGGTAGCACAAACCGTGTTTGATATAGTTCGAACTGCATCTGTCAATATAGGAGAAAACGGAGTGAAACCTAAAAATTCAAACTGTTACTGCAAACGAATGCTTCAACCTAGGAGAACGAAACTTGGGCATCCAAGTTTGATTGGTGTACTGCTCATTACTTGAAAGTATCATGAAGGTCGGAAGCAAAAATTTATGTTGAGATTTCAGGAGACTCTAGTGTTTTGGCCGCCTAACAACGCCTTTCATTGAATGTGTCATTCACCAGTATCTGCTTAAGGCTACATCAAGAGGAAACAAACCTTAGAGATAGAACGTAGAACTACTGTATTGTGTCAAGTTTCAAGAAGCTAGCACAAACCGTGTTTGATTTAGAGTTTAAGTGCATCTGTCAATATAGGAGAAAACAGAGTGAAACCTAAAAATTCAAACTGTTACTGCAAACGAATGCTTCAACGTAAAAGAACGAAACTTGAGCATCCAAGTGGGATTGGTGTACTGATCATTACTTGAAAGTATCATGAAGATTGGATGAAAAAATATATGTTGAGATTTCAGGAGACTCTAGCGTTTTGGAAGTTTGGCAACCCTTTCAATATGAGTGTTATTCGCCAGTCCCTGCTTTAGGCTACATCAAGAGGAAACAAACCTTAGAGATAGAACGTAGAACTAATGTATTGTGTCAAGTTTCAAGAAGGTAGCACAAACCGTGTTTGATATAGTTCGAACTGCATCTGTCAATATAGGAGAAAACGGAGTGAAACCTAAAAATTCAAACTGTTACTGCAAACGAATGCTTCAACCTAGGATAACGAAACTTGGGCATCCAAGTTTGATTGGTGTACTGCTCATTACTTGAAAGTATCATGAAGGTCGGAAGCAAAAATTTATGTTGAGATATCAGGAGACTCTAGTGTTTTGGCCGCCTAACAACGCCTTTAATTGAATGTGTCATTCACCAGTATCTGCTCAAGGCTACATCAAGAGGAAACAAACCTTAGAGATAGAACGTAGAACTACTGTATTGTGTCAAGTTTCAAGAAGCTAGCACAAACCGTGTTTGATTTAGAGTTCTAAGTGCATCTGTCAATATAGGAGAAAACAGAGTGAAACCTAAAAATTCAAACTGTTACTGCAAACGAATGCTTCAACGTAAAAGAACGAAACTTGAGCATCCAAGTGGGATTGGTGTACTGATCATTACTTGAAAGTATCATGAAGATTGGATGAAAAAATATATGTTGAGATTTCAGGAGACTCTAGCGTTTTGGAAGTTTGGCAACCCCTTCAATATGAGTGTTATTCGCCAGTCCCTGCTTTAGGCTACATCAAGAGGAAACAAACCTTAGAGATAGAACGTAGAACTAATGTATTGTGTCAAGTTTCAAGAAGGTAGCACAAACCGTGTTTGATATAGTTCGAACTGCATCTGTCAATATAGGAGAAAACGGAGTGAAACCTAAAAATTCAAACTGTTACTGCAAACGAATGCTTCAACCTAGGAGAACGAAACTTGGGCATCCAAGTTTGATTGGTGTACTGCTCATTACTTGAAAGTATCATGAAGGTCGGAAGCAAAAATTTATGTTGAGATTTCAGGAGACTCTAGTGTTTTGGCCGCCTAACAACGCCTTTCATTGAGTGTGTCATTCACCAGTATCTGCTTAAGGCTACATCAAGAGGAAACAAACCTTAGAGATAGAACGTAGAACTACTGTATTGTGTCAAGTTTCAAGAAGCTAGCACAAACCGTGTTTGATTTAGAGTTCTAAGTGCATCTGTCAATATAGGAGAAAACAGAGTGAAACCTAAAAATTCAAACTGTTACTGCAAACGAATGCTTCAACGTAAAAGAACGAAACTTGAGCATCCAAGTGGGATTGGTGTACTGATCATTACTTGAAAGTATCATGAAGATTGGATGAAAAAATATATGTTGAGATTTCAGGAGACTCTAGCGTTTTGGAAGTTTGGCAACCCTTTCAATATGAGTGTTATTCGCCAGTCCCTGCTTTAGGCTACATCAAGAGGAAACAAACCTTAGAGATAGAACGTAGAACTAATGTATTGTGTCAAGTTTCAAGAAGGTAGCACAAACCGTGTTTGATATAGTTCGAACTGCATCTGTCAATATAGGAGAAAACGGAGTGAAACCTAAAAATTCAAACTGTTACTGCAAACGAATGCTTCAACCTAGGATAACGAAACTTGGGCATCCAAGTTTGATTGGTGTACTGCTCATTACTTGAAAGTATCATGAAGGTCGGAAGCAAAAATTTATGTTGAGATATCAGGAGACTCTAGTGTTTTGGCCGCCTAACAACGCCTTTAATTGAATGTGTCATTCACCAGTATCTGCTCAAGGCTACATCAAGAGGAAACAAACCTTAGAGATAGAACGTAGAACTACTGTATTGTGTCAAGTTTCAAGAAGCTAGCACAAACCGTGTTTGATTTAGAGTTCTAAGTGCATCTGTCAATATAGGAGAAAACAGAGTGAAACCTAAAAATTCAAACTGTTACTGCAAACGAATGCTTCAACGTAAAAGAACGAAACTTGAGCATCCAAGTGGGATTGGTGTACTGATCATTACTTGAAAGTATCATGAAGATTGGATGAAAAAATATATGTTGAGATTTCAGGAGACTCTAGCGTTTTGGAAGTTTGGCAACCCCTTCAATATGAGTGTTATTCGCCAGTCCCTGCTTTAGGCTACATCAAGAGGAAACAAACCTTAGAGATAGAACGTAGAACTAATGTATTGTGTCAAGTTTCAAGAAGGTAGCACAAACCGTGTTTGATATAGTTCGAACTGCATCTGTCAATATAGGAGAAAACGGAGTGAAACCTAAAAATTCAAACTGTTACTGCAAACGAATGCTTCAACCTAGGAGAACGAAACTTGGGCATCCAAGTTTGATTGGTGTACTGCTCATTACTTGAAAGTATCATGAAGGTCGGAAGCAAAAATTTATGTTGAGATTTCAGGAGACTCTAGTGTTTTGGCCGCCTAACAACGCCTTTCATTGAGTGTGTCATTCACCAGTATCTGCTTAAGGCTACATCAAGAGGAAACAAACCTTAGAGATAGAACGTAGAACTACTGTATTGTGTCAAGTTTCAAGAAGCTAGCACAAACCGTGTTTGATTTAGAGTTCTAACTGCATCTGTCAATATAGGAGAAAACAGAGTGAAACCTAAAAATTCAAACTGTTACTGCAAACGAATGCTTCAACGTAAAAGAACGAAACTTGAGCATCCAAGTGGGATTGGTGTACTGATCATTACTTGAAAGTATCATGAAGATTGGATGAAAAAATATATGTTGAGATTTCAGGAGACTCTAGCGTTTTGGAAGTTTGGCAACCCTTTCAATATGAGTGTTATTCGCGGGTCAATGCTTTAGGCTACATCAAGAGGAAACAAACCTTAGAGATAGAACGTAGAACTAATGTATTGTGTCAAGTTTCAAGAAGGTAGCACAAACCGTGTTTGATATAGTTCGAACTGCATCTGTCAATATAGGAGAAAACGGAGTGAAACCTAAAAATTCAAACTGTTACTGCAAACGAATGCTTAAACCTAGGAGAACGAAACTTGGGCATCCAAGTTTGATTGGTGTACTGCTCATTACTTGAAAGTATCATGAAGGTCGGAAGCAAAAATTTATGTTGAGATTTCAGGAGACTCTAGTGTTTTGGCCGCCTAACAACGCCTTTCATTGAATGTGTCATTCACCAGTATCTGCTTAAGGCTACATCAAGAGGAACAAAACCTTAGAGATAGAACGTAGAACTACTGTATTGTGTCAAGTTTCAAGAAGCTAGCACAAACCGTGTTTGATTTAGAGTTCTAACTGCATCTGTCAATATAGGAGAAAACAGAGTGAAACCTAAAAATTCAAACTGTTACTGCAAACGAGTGCTTCAACGTAAAAGAACGAAACTTGAGCATCCAAGTGGGATTGGGGTACTGATCATTACTTGAAAGTATCATGAAGATTGGATGAAAAAATATATGTTGTGATTTCAGGAGACTCTAGTGTTTTGGAAGTTTGGCAACTCCTTTCAATATAAGTGTTATTCGCCAGTCCCTGCTTTAGGCTACATCAAGAGGAAACAAACCTTAGAGATAGAACTTACAAATAATGTATTGTGTCAAGTTTCAAGAAGCTAGCACAAACCGTGTTTGATATAGTTCGAACTGCATCTGTCAATATACGAGAAAACAGAGTGAAAGCTAAAAATTCAAACTGTTACTGCAAACGAATGCTTCAACCTAGGAGAACGAAACTTGGGCATCCAAGTTTGATTGGTGTACTGCTCATTACTTGAAAGTATCATGAAGGTCGGAAGCAAAAATTTATGTTGAGATTTCAGGAGACTCTAGTGTTTTGGCCGCCTAACAACGCCTTTCATTGAATGTGTCATTCACCAGTATCTGCTTAAGGCTACATCAAGAGGAAACAAACCTTAGAGATAGAACGTAGAACTACTGTATTGTGTCAAGTTTCAAGAAGCTAGCACAAACCGTGTTTGATTAAGAGTTCTAAGTGCATCTGTCAATATAGGAGAAAACAGAGTGAAACCTAAAAATTCAAACTGTTACTGCAAACGAATGCTTCAACGTAAAAGAACGAAACTTGAGCATCCAAGTGGGATTGGTGGACTGATCATTACTTGAAAGTATCATGAAGATTGGATGAAAAAATATATGTTGAGATTTCAGGAGACTCTAGCGTTTTGGAAGTTTGGCAACCCCTTCAATATGAGTGTTATTCGCCAGTCACTGCTGTAGGCTACATCAAGAGAAAACAAACCTTAGAGATAGAACGTAGAACTAATGTATTGTGTCAAGTTTCAAGAAGCTAGCACAAACCGTGTTTGATTTAGAGTTCGAACGCATCTGTCAATATAGTAGAAAACAGAGTGAAACCTAAAAATTCAAACTGTTACTGCAAACGAATGCTTCAACCTAGGAGAACGAAACTTGGGCATCCAAGTTTGATTGGTGTACTGCTCATTACTTGAAAGTATCATGAAGCTCGGAAGCAAAAATTTATGTTGAGATTTCAGGAGACTCTAGTGTTTTGGCCGCCTAACAATGCCTTTCATTGAATGTGTCATTCACCAGTATCTGCTTAAGGCTACATCAAGAGGAAACAAACCTTAGAGATAGAACGTAGAACTACTGTATTGTGTCAAGTTTCAAGAAGCTAGCACAAACCGTGTTTGATTTAGAGTTCTAACTGCATCTGTCAATATAGGAGAAAACAGAGTGAAACCTAAAAATTCAAACTGTTACTGCAAACGAGTGCTTCAACGTAAAAGAACGAAACTTGAGCATCCAAGTGGGATTGGGGTACTGATCATTACTTGAAAGTATCATGAAGATTGGATGAAAAAATATATGTTGTGATTTCAGGAGACTCTAGTGTTTTGGAAGTTTGGCAACTCCTTTCAATATAAGTGTTATTCGCCAGTCCCTGCTTTAGGCTACATCAAGAGGAAACAAACCTTAGAGATAGAACGTACAAATAATGTATTGTGTCAAGTTTCAAGAAGCTAGCACAAACCGTGTTTGATATAGTTCGAACTGCATCTGTCAATATACGAGAAAACAGAGTGAAAGCTAAAAATTCAAACTGTTACTGCAAACGAATGCTTCAACCTAGGAGAACGAAACTTGGGCATCCAAGTTTGATTGGTGTACTGCTCATTACTTGAAAGTATCATGAAGGTCGGAAGCAAAAATTTATGTTGAGATTTCAGGAGACTCTAGTGTTTTGGCCGCCTAACAACGCCTTTCATTGAATGTGTCATTCACCAGTATCTGCTTAAGGCTACATCAAGAGGAAACAAACCTTAGAGATAGAACGTAGAACTACTGTATTGTGTCAAGTTTCAAGAAGCTAGCACAAACCGTGTTTGATTAAGAGTTCTAAGTGCATCTGTCAATATAGGAGAAAACAGAGTGAAACCTAAAAATTCAAACTGTTACTGCAAACGAATGCTTCAACGTAAAAGAACGAAACTTGAGCATCCAAGTGGGATTGGTGGACTGATCATTACTTGAAAGTATCATGAAGATTGGATGAAAAAATATATGTTGAGATTTCAGGAGACTCTAGCGTTTTGGAAGTTTGGCAACCCCTTCAATATGAGTGTTATTCGCCAGTCACTGCTGTAGGCTACATCAAGAGAAAACAAACCTTAGAGATAGAACGTAGAACTAATGTATTGTGTCAAGTTTCAAGAAGCTAGCACAAACCGTGTTTGATTTAGAGTTCGAACGCATCTGTCAATATAGAAGAAAACAGAGTGAAACCTAAAAATTCAAACTGTTACTGCAAACGAATGCTTCAACCTAGGAGAACGAAACTTGGGCATCCAAGTTTGATTGGTGTACTGCTCATTACTTGAAAGTATCATGAAGCTCGGAAGCAAAAATTTATGTTGAGATTTCAGGAGACTCTAGTGTTTTGGCCGCCTAACAATGCCTTTCATTGAATGTGTCATTCACCAGTATCTGCTTAAGGCTACATCAAGAGGAAACAAACCTTAGAGATAGAACGTAGAACTACTGTATTGTGTCAAGTTTCAAGAAGCTAGCACAAACCGTGTTTGATTTAGAGTTCTAACTACATCTGTCAATACAGGAGAAAACAGAGTGAAAAATAAAAATTCAAACTGTTACTGCAAACGAATGCTTCAACGTAAAAGAACGAAACTTGAGCATCCAAGTGGGATTGGGGTACTGATCATTACTTGAAAGTATCATGAAGATTGGATGAAAAAATATATGTTGAGATTTCAGGAGACTCTAGTGTTTTGGAAGTTTGGCAACTCCTTTCATTATAAGTGTTATTCGCCAGTCCCTGCTTTAGGCTACATCAAGAGGAAACAAACCTTAGAGATAGAACGTAGAACTAATGTATTGTGTCAAGTTTCAAGAAGCTAGCACAAACCGTGTTTGATATAGTTCGAACTGCATCTGTCAATATACGAGAAAACAGAGTGAAAGCTAAAAATTCAAACTGTTACTGCAAACGAATGCTTCAACCTAGGAGAACGAAACTTGGGCATCCAAGTTTGATTGGTGTACTGCTCATTACTTGAAAGTATCATGAAGGTCGAAAGCAAAAATTTATGTTGAGATTTCAGGAGACTCTAGTGTTTTGGCCGCCTAACAACGCCTTTCATTGAATGTGTCATTCACCAGTATCTGCTTAAGGCTACATCAAGAGGAAACAAACCTTAGAGATAGAACGTAGAACTACTGTATTGTGCCAAGTTTCAAGAAGCTAGCACAAACAGTGTTTGATTTAGAGTTCTAACTGCATCTGTCAATATAGGAGAAAACAGAGTGAAACCTAAAAATTCAAACTGTTACTGCAAACGAATGCTTCTACGTAAAAGAACGAAACTTGAGCATCCAAGTGGGATTGGGGTACTGATCATTACTTGAAAGTATCATGAAGATTGGATGAAAAAATATATGTTGAGATTTCAGGAGACTCTAGCGTTTTGGAAGTTTGGCAAGCCTTCAATATGAGTGTTATTCGCCAGTCCCTGCTTTAGGCTACATCAAGAGGAAACAAACCTTAGAGATAGAACGTAGAACTAATGTATTGTGTCAAGTTTCAAGAAGGTAGCACAAACCGTGTTTGATATAGTTCGAACTGCATCTGTCAATATAGGAGAAAACGGAGTGAAACCTAAAAATTCAAACTGTTACTGCAAACGAATGCTTCAACCTAGGAGAACGAAACTTGGGCATCCAAGTTTGATTGGTGTACTGCTCATTACTTGAAAGTATCATGAAGGTCGGAAGCAAAAATTTATGTTGAGATTTCAGGAGACTCTAGTGTTTTGGCCGCCTAACAACGCCTTTCATTGAATGTGTCATTCACCAGTATCTGCTTAAGGCTACATCAAGGGGAAACAAACCTTAGAGATAGAACGTAGAACTACTGTATTGTGTCAAGTTTCAAGAAGCTAGCACAAACCGTGTTTGATTTAGAGTTCTAAGTGCATCTGTCAATATAGGAGAAAACAGAGTGAAACCTAAAAATTCAAACTGTTACTGCAAACGAATGCTTCAACGTAAAAGAACGAAACTTGAGCATCCAAGTGGGATTGGTGTACTGATCATTACTTGAAAGTATCATGAAGATTGGATGAAAAAATATATGTTGAGATTTCAGGAGACTCTAGCGTTTTGGAAGTTTGGCAACCCTTTCAATATGAGTGTTATTCGCCAGTCCCTGCTTTAGGCTACATCAAGAGGAAACAAACCTTAGAGATAGAACGTAGAACTAATGTATTGTGTCAAGTTTCAAGAAGGTAGCACAAACCGTGTTTGATATAGTTCGAACTGCATCTGTCAATATAGGAGAAAACGGAGTGAAACCTAAAAATTCAAACTGTTACTGCAAACGAATGCTTCAACCTAGGAGAACGAAACTTGGGCATCCAACTTTGATTGGTGTACTGCTCATTACTTGAAAGTATCATGAAGGTCGGAAGCAAAAATTTATGTTGAGATATCAGGAGACTCTAGTGTTTTGGCCGCCTAACAACGCCTTTAATTGAATGTGTCATTCACCAGTATCTGCTTAAGGCTACATCAAGAGGAAACAAACCTTAGAGATAGAACGTAGAACTACTGTATTGTGTCAAGTTTCAAGAAGCTAGCACAAACAGTGTTTGATTTAGAGTTCTAACTGCATCTGTCAATATAGGAGAAAACAGAGTGAAACCTAAAAATTCAAACTGTTACTGCAAACGAATGCTTCAAGGTAAAAGAACGAAACTTGAGCATCCAAGTGGGACTGGGGTACTGATCATTACTTGAAAGTATCATGAAGATTTAATGAAAAAATATATGTTGAGATTTCAGGAGACTCTAGTGTTTTGGAAGTTTGGCAACTCCTTTCATTATAAGTGTTATTCGCCAGTCCCTGCTTTAGGCTACATCAAGAGGAAACAAACCTTAGAGATAGAACGTAGAACTAATGTATTGTGTCAAGTTTCAAGAAGCTAGCACAAACCGTGTTTGATATAGTTCGAACTGCATCTGTCAATATATGAGAAAACAGAGTGAAAGCTAAAAATTCAAACTATTACTGCAAACGAATGCTTCAACCTAGGGGAACGAAACTTGGGCATCCAAGTTTGATTGGTGTACTGCTCATTACTTGAAAGTATCATGAAGGTCGGAAGCAAAAATTTATGTTGAGATTTCAGGAGACTCTAGAGTTTTGGCCGCCTAACAACGCCTTTCATTGAATGTGTCATTCACCAATATCTGCTTAAGGCTACATCAAGAGGAAACAAACCTTAGAGATAGAACGTAGAACTACTGTATTGTGTCAAGTTTCAAGAAGCTAGCACAAACCGTGTTTGATTTAGAGTTCTAACTGCATCTGTCAATATAGGAGAAAACAGAGTGAAACCTAAAAATTCAAACTGTTACTGCAAACGAATGCTTCAACCTAGGAGAACGAAACTTGGGCATCCAAGTTTGATTGGTGTACTGCTCATTACTTGAAAGTATCATGAAGGTCGAAAGCAAAAATTTATGTTGAGATTTCAG
>NW_027517827.1:0-39315 GCF_048772815.1 Callospermophilus lateralis | reverse complement strand
AAGTGCTTTTCCACAGTCTGCGCCTAGGGCTACTTGAAGAGGAAACAAAACCATAGAGACAAAACTCAGAACTCCTTTATTTTGTCAAGTTTCAAAGAGCTACTACAAACCATGTTGGATTTAGAGTTCCAAATTCATCTATCTATATATGAGAGAACAGAGTGAAACCTAAATATAAAAACGGCTACTGTAGACGAACGCTTCAACTTAGAAGAACAAAATTCGGTGAGCCAAGTGGGATTTGTGTACTGATCATTACCACCAAGTATCATCAAGATTGGGTGAAAAAATATTTGCTGCTATTTCGGAAACTCGTTATTTCTTAGAAGCATGGCAACCCCTCTCAATGAAAGTGCTTTTCCACAGTCTGTGCCTAGGGCTACTTGAAGAGGAAACAAACCATAGAGACAAAACTGAGAACTCCTTTATTTTGTCAAGTTTCAAAGAGCTACTACAATCCATGTTGGATTTAGAGTTCCAAATTCATCTATCTATATAGGAGAGAACAGAGAGAAACCTAAATATAAAAACTGCTACTGTAGACGAACGCTTCAACCTAGAAGAACAAAATTTGGTGAGCCAAGTGGGATTTGTGTACTGATCATTACCACCAAGTATCATCAAGATTGGGTGAAAAAATATTTGCTGGTAGTTCGGAAACTTGTAATTTCTTAGAAGCTTGGCAAACTCTCTCAATGAAAGTGCTTTTCCACAGTCTGTGCCTAGGGCTACTTGAAGAGGAAACAAACCATAGAGACAAAACAGAGAACTCCTTTATTTTGTCAACTTTCAAAGAGCTACTACAAACCATGTTGGATTTAGAGTTACAAATCATATATCTATATAGGAGAGAACAGAGGGAAACCTAAATATAAAAACTTCTACTGTAGGCGAACGCTTCAACCTAGAAGAATAGAAGAACACAATTTGGTGAGCCAAGTGGGATTTGTGTACTGATCATTAGCAACCAGTATCATCATGATTGGGTGAAAAAATATTTGCTGGTACTTCGGAAACTCGTTATTTCTTAGAAGCTTGGCAAACCCTCTCAATGAAAGTGCTTTTCGAGAGTCTGCGCCTAGGGCTACTTGAAGAAGAAACAACCATAGAGAAAAAAACTCAGAACTCCTTTATTTTGTCAAGTTTCAAAGAGCTACTACAAACCATGTTGGATTTAGAGTTAGAAATTCATCTATCAATATATGAGAGAACAGAGTGAAACCTAAATATAAAAACGACTACTGTAGACGAACGCTTCAACCTAGAAGAACAAAATTTGGTGAGCCAAGTGGGATCTGTGTACTGATCATTACCACCAAGTATCATCACGTTTGGGTGAAAAAATATTTGCTGGTATTTCAGAAACTCGTTATTTCTTAGAAGCTTGGCAACGCCTCTCAATGAAAGTGGTTTTCCACAGTCTATGCCTAGGGCTACTTGAAGAGGAAACAAACCATAGAGACAAAACTCAGAACTCCTTTATTTTGTCAAGTTTCAAAGAGCTACTACAAACCATGTTGGATTTAGAGTTCCAAATTCATCTATCTATATAGGAGAGAACAGAGAGATACCTAAATATAAAAACTGCTACTGTAGACGAACGCTTCAACCTAGAAGAACAAAATTTGGTGAGCCAAGTGGGATCTGTGTACTGATCATTACCACCAAGTATCATCAAGATTGGGTGAAAAAATATTTGCTGGTACTTCAGAAACTCGTTATTTCTTAGAAGCTTGGCAACCCCTCTCAATGAAAGTGCTTTTCCACAGTTTGCGCCTAGGGCTACTTGAAGAGGAAACAAACCATAGAGACAAACTCAGAACTCCTTTATTTTGTCAAGTTTCAAAGAGCTACTACAAACCATGTTGGATTTAGAGTTCCAAATTCATCTATCTATATATGAGAGAACAGAGTGAAACCTAAATATAAAAACGGCTACTGTAGACGAACGCTTCAACTTAGAAGAACAAAATTTGGTGAGCCAAGTGGGATTTGTGTACTGATCATTAGCAACCAGTATCATCAAGATTGGGTGAAAAATATTTGCTGATATTTCGGAAACTCGTTATTTTTTAGAAGCTTGGCAACCCCCTCAATGAAAGTGGTTTTCCACAGTCTGTGCCTAGGGCTAATTGAAGAGGAAACAAACCATAGAGACAAAACTCAGAGCTCTTTATTTTGTCAAGTTTCAAAGAGCTAGTACAAACCATCTTGGATTTAGAGTTCCAAATTCATCTATCTATATATGAGAGAACAGAGTGAAACCTAAATATTAAAACTGCTACTGTAGACGAACGCTTCAACCTAGAAGAACAAAATTTGGTGAGCCAAGTGGGATCTGTGTACTGATCATTACCACCAAGTATCATCAAGATTGGGTGAAAAAACATTTGCTGGTATTTCGGAAACTCGTCATTTCTTAGAAGCTTGGCAACCCCTCTCAATGAAAGTGGGTTTTCCACAGTCTGTGCCTAGGGCTACTTGAAGAGGAAACAAACCATAGAGACAAAACAGAGAACTCCTTTATTTTGTCAACTTTCAAAGAGCTACTACAAACCATGTTGGATTTAGAGTTACAAATTCATATATCTATATAGGAGAGAACACAGGGAAACCTAAATATAAAAACTTCTACTGTAGGCGAACGCTTCAACCTAGAAGAACACAATTTGGTGAGCCAAGTGGGATTTGTGTACTGATCATTAGCAACCAGTATCATCAAGATTGGGTGAAAAAATATTTGCTGGTACTTCGGAAACTCGTTATTTCTTAGAAGCTTAGCAACCCCTCTCAATGAAAGTGCTTTTCGAGAGTCTGCGCCTAGGGCTACTTGAAGAGGAAACAACCATAGAGAAAAAAACTCAGAACTCCTTTATTTTGTCAAGTTTCAAAGAGCTACTACAAACCATGTTGGATTTAGAGTTCCAAATTCATCTATCAATATATGAGAGAACAGAGTGAAACCTAAATATAAAAACGACTACTGTAGACGAACGTTTCAACCTAGAAGAACAAAATTTGGTGAGCCAAGTGGGATCTGTGTACTGATGATTACCACCAAGTATCATCAAGATTGGGTGAAAAAATATTTGCTGCTATTTCAGAAACTCGTTATTTCTTAGAAGCTTGGCAACCCCTCTGAATGAAGGTGCTTTTCCACAGTGTGTGCCTAGGGCTACTTGAAGAGGAAACAAACCATAGAGACAAAACTGAG
Organism: Callospermophilus lateralis; assembly: GCF_048772815.1. Taxonomy (NCBI): domain Eukaryota; kingdom Metazoa; phylum Chordata; class Mammalia; order Rodentia; family Sciuridae; genus Callospermophilus; species Callospermophilus lateralis. The sequence continues at coordinate 36,101 of NW_027517827.1, read as the reverse complement.
AACTCCTTTATTTTGTCAAGTTTCAAAGAGCTACTACAATCCATGTTGGATTTAGAGTTCCAAATTCATCTATCTATATAGGAGAGAACAGAGAGTAACCTAAATATAAAAACTGAGACTGTAGACGAACGCTTCAACCTAGAAGAACAAAATTTCGTGAGCCAAGTGGGATCTGTGTACTGATCATTACCAGCAAGTATCATCAAGATTGGGTGAAAAAATATTTGCTGGTATTTCGGAAACTTGTAATTTCTTAGAAGCTTGGCAAACTCTCTCAATGAAAGTGCTTTCTACAGTCTGTGCCTAGGGCTACTTGAAGAGGAAACAAACCATAGAGACAAAACATAGAACTCCTTTATTTTGTCAACTTTCAAAGAGCTACTACAATCCATGTTGGATTTAGAGTTACAAATTCATATATCTATATAGGAGAGAACAGAGGGAAACCTAAATATAAAAACTTCTACTGTAGGCGAACGCTTCAACCTAGAAGAACACAATTTGGTGAGCCAAGTGGGATCTGTGTACTGATCATTACCACCAAGTATCATCAAGATTGGGTGAAAAAATATTTGCTGGTACTTCGGAAACTCGTTATTTCTTAGAAGCTTGGCAACCCCTGTCAATGAAATTGCTTTTCCACAGTCTGCGCCTAGGGCTACTTGAAGAGGAAACAAACCATAGAGACAAACTCAGAACTCCTTTATTTTGTCAAGTTTCAAAGAGCTACTACAAACCATGTTGGATTTAGAGTTCCAAATTCATCTATCTATATATGAGAGAACAGAGTGAAACCTAAATATAAAAACGGCTACTGTAGACGAACGCTTCAACTTAGAAGAACAAAATTTGGTGAGCCAAGTGGGATCTGTGTACTGATCATTACCACCAAGTATCATCAAGATTGGGTGAAAAAATATTTGCTGCTATTTCGGAAACTCGTTATTTCTTAGAAGCTTGGCAACCCCTCTCAATGAAAGTGCTTTTCCCACAGTCTGTGCCTAGGGCTACTTGAAGAGGAAACAAACCATAGAGACAAAACTGAGAACTCCTTTATTTTGTCAAGTTTCAAAGAGCTACTACAATCCATGTTGGATTTAGAGTTCCAAATTCATCTATCTATATAGGAGAGAACAGAGAGAAACCTAAATATAAAAACTGCTACTGTAGACGAACGCTTCAACCTAGAAGAACAAAATTTGGTGAGCCAAGTGGGATTTGTGTACTGATCATTACCACCAAGTATCATCAAGATTGGGTGAAAAAATAGTTGCTGGTAGTTCGGAAACTTGTAATTTCTTAGAAGCTTGGCAAACTCTCTCAATGAAAGTGCTTTTCCACAGTCTGTGCCTAGGGCTACTTGAAGAGGAAACAAACCATAGAGACAAAACAGAGAACTCCTTTATTTTGTCAACTTTCAAAGAGCTACTACAAACCATGTTGGATTTAGAGTTACAAATTCATATATCTATATAGGAGAGAACAGAGGGAAACCTAAATATAAAAACTTCTACTGTAGGCGAACGCTTCAACCTAGAAGAACACAATTTGGTGAGCCAAGTGGGATTTGTGTACTGATCATTAGCAACCAGTATCATCATGATTGGGTGAAAAAATATTTGCTGGTACTTCGGAAACTCGTTATTTCTTAGAAGCTTGGCAACCCCTCTCAATGAAAGTGCTTTTCGAGAGTCTGCGCATAGGGCTACTTGAAGAGGAAACAACCATAGAGAAAAAAACTCAGAACTCCTTTATTTTGTCAAGTTTCAAAGAGCTACTACAAACCATGTTGGATTTAGAGTTCCAAATTCATCTATCAATATATGAGAGAACAGAGTGAAACCTAAATATAAAAACGACTACTGTAGACGAACGCTTCAACCTAGAAGAACAAAATTTGGTGAGCCAAGTGGGATCTGTGTACTGATCATTACCAGCAAGTATCATCAAGATTGGGTGAAAAAATATTTGCTGGTATTTCGGAAACTTGTAATTTCTTAGAAGCTTGGCAAACTCTCTCAATGAAAGTACTTTTCTACAGTCTGTGCCTAGGGCTACTTGAAGAGGAAACAAACCATAGAGACAAAACAGAGAACTCCTTTATTTTGTCAACTTTCAAAGAGCTACTACAAACCATGTTGGATTTAGAGTTACAAATTCATATATCTATATAGGAGAGAACAGAGGGAAACCGAAATATAAAAACTGCTACTGTAGGCGAACGTTTCAACCTAGAAGAACACAATTTGGTGAGCCAAGTGGGATCTGTGTACTGATCATTACCACCAAGTATCATCAAGATTGGGTGAAAAAATATTTGCTGGTACTTCGGAAACTCGTTATTTCTTAGAAGCTTGGCAACCCCTCTCAATGAAAGTGCTTTTCCACAGTCTGCGCCTAGGGCTACTTGAAGAGGAAACAAACCATAGAGACAAAACTCAGAACTCCTTTATTTTGTCAAGTTTCAAAGAGCTACTACAAACAATGTTGGATTTAGAGTTCCAAATTCATCTATCTATATATGAGAGAACAGAGTGAAACCTAAATATAAAAACGGCTACTGTAGACGAACGCTTCAACTTAGAAGAACAAAATTCGGTGAGCCAAGTGGGATTTGTGTACTGATCATTACCACCAAGTATCATCAAGATTGGGTGAAAAAATATTTGCTGCTATTTCGGAAACTCGTTATTTCTTAGAAGCTTGGCAACCCCTCTCAATGAAAGTGCTTTTCCACAGTCTGTGCCTAGGGCTACTTGAAGAGGAAACAAACCATAGAGACAAAACTGAGAACTCCTTTATTTTGTCAAGTTTCAAAGAGCTACTACAATCCATGTTGGATTTAGAGTTCCAAATTCATCTATCTATATAGGAGAGAACAGAGAGAAACCTAAATATAAAAACTGCTACTGTAGACGAACGCTTCAACCTAGAAGAACAAAATTTGGTGAGCCAAGTGGGATTTGTGTACTGATCATTACACCAAGTATCATCAAGATTGGGTGAAAAAATATTTGCTGGTAGTTCGGAAACTTGTAATTTCTTAGAAGCTTGGCAAACTCTCTCAATGAAAGTGCTTTTCCACAGTCTGTGCCTAGGGCTACTTGAAGAGGAAACAAACCATAGAGACAAAACAGAGAACTCCTTTATTTTGTCAACTTTCAAAGAGCTACTACAAACCATGTTGGATTTAGAGTTACAAATTCATATATCTATATAGGAGAGAACAGAGGGAAACCTAAATATAAAAACATCTACTGTAGGCGAACGCTTCAACCTAGAAGAACACAATTTGGTGAGCCAAGTGGGATTTGTGTACTGATCATTAGCAACCAGTATCATCATGATTGGGTGAAAAAATATTTGCTGGTACTTCGGAAACTCGTTATTTCTTAGAAGCTTGGCAACCCCTCTCAATGAAAGTGCTTTTCGAGAGTCTGCGCATAGGGCTACTTGAAGAGGAAACAACCATAGAGAAAAAAACTCAGAACTCCTTTATTTTGTCAAGTTTCAAAGAGCTACTACAAACCATGTTGGATTTAGAGTTCCAAATTCATCTATCAATATATGAGAGAACAGAGTGAAACCTAAATATAAAAACGACTACTGTAGACGAACGTTTCAACCTAGAAGAACAAAATTTGGTGAGCCAAGTGGGATCTGTGTACTGATCATACCACCAAGTATCATCAAGATTGGGTGAAAAAATATTTGCTGCTATTTCAGAAACTCGTTATTTCTTAGAAGCTTGGCAACCCCTCTGAATGAAGGTGCTTTTCCACAGTGTGTGCCTAGGGCTACTTGAAGAGGAAACAAACCATAGAGACAAAACTGAGAACTCCTTTATTTTGTCAAGTTTCAAAGAGCTACTACAATCCATGTTGGATTTAGAGTTCCAAATTCATCTATCTATATAGGAGAGAACATAGAGTAACCTAAATATAAAAACTGAGACTGTAGACGAACGCTTCAACCTAGAAGAACAAAATTTCGTGAGCCAAGTGGGATCTGTGTACTGATCATTACCAGCAAGTATCATCAAGATTGGGTGAAAAAATATTTGCTGGTATTTCGGAAACTTGTAATTTCTTAGAAGCTTGGCAAACTCTCTCAATGAAAGTGCTTTTCTACAGTCTGTGCCTAGGGCTACTTGAAGAGGAAACAAACCATAGAGACAAAACAGAGAACTCCTTTATTTTGTCAACTTTCAAAGAGCTACTACAAACCATGTTGGATTTAGAGTTACAAATTCATATATCTATATAGGAGAGAACAGAGGGAAACCTAAATATAAAAACTTCTACTGTAGGCGAACGCTTCAACCTAGAAGAACACAATTTGGTGAGCAAAGTGGGATCTGTGTACTGATCATTACCACCAAGTATCATCAAGATTGGGTGAAAAAATATTTGCTGGTACTTCGGAAACTCGTTATTTCTTAGAAGCTTGGCAACCCCTCTCAATGAAATTGCTTTTCCACAGTCTGCGCCTAGGGCTACTTGAAGAGGAAACAAACCATAGAGACAAAACTCAGAACTCCTTTATTTTGTCAAGTTTCAAAGAGCTACTACAAACCATGTTGGATTTAGAGTTCCAAATTCATCTATCTATATATGAGAGAACAGAGTGAAACCTAAATATAAAAACGGCTACTGTAGACGAACGCTTCAACTTAGAAGAACAAAATTTGGTGAGCCAAGTGGGATCTGTGTACTGATCATTACCACCAAGTATCATCAAGATTGGGTGAAAAAATATTTGCTGCTATTTCGGAAACTCGTTATTTCTTAGAAGCTTGGCAACCCCTCTCAATGAAAGTGCTTTTCCACAGTCTGTGCCTAGGGCTACTTGAAGAGGAAACAAACCATAGAGACAAAACTGAGAACTCCTTTATTTTGTCAAGTTTCAAAGAGCTACTACAATCCATGTTGGATTTAGAGTTCCAAATTCATCTATCTATATAGGAGAGAACAGAGAGAAACCTAAATATAAAAACTGCTACTGTAGACGAACGCTTCAACCTAGAAGAACAAAATTTGGTGAGCCAAGTGGGATTTGTGTACTGATCATTACCACCAAGTATCATCAAGATTGGGTGAAAAAATATTTGCTGGTAGTTCGGAAACTTGTAATTTCTTAGAAGCTTGGCAAACTCTCTCAATGAAAGTGCTTTTCCACAGTCTGTGCCTAGGGCTACTTGAAGAGGAAACAAACCATAGAGACAAAACAGAGAACTCCTTTATTTTGTCAACTTTCAAAGAGCTACTACAAACCATGTTGGATTTAGAGTTACAAATTCATATATCTATATAGGAGAGAACAGAGGGAAACCTAAATATAAAAACTTCTACTGTAGGCGAACGCTTCAACCTAGAAGAATAGAAGAACACAATTTGGTGAGCCAAGTGGGATTTGTGTACTGATCATTAGCAACCAGTATCATCATGATTGGGTGAAAAAATATTTGCTGGTACTTCGGAAACTCGTTATTTCTTAGAAGCTTGGCAACCCCTCTCAATGAAAGTGCTTTTCGAGAGTCTGCGCATAGGGCTACTTGAAGAGGAAACAACCATAGAGAAAAAAACTCAGAACTCCTTTATTTTGTCAAGTTTCAAAGAGCTACTACAAACCATGTTGGATTTAGAGTTCCAAATTCATCTATCAATATATGAGAGAACAGAGTGAAACCTAAATATAAAAACGACTACTGTAGACGAACGTTTCAACCTAGAAGAACAAAATTTGGTGAGCCAAGTGGGATCTGTGTACTGATGATTACCACCAAGTATCATCAAGATTGGGTCAAAAAATATTTGCTGCTATTTCAGAAACTCGTTATTTCTTAGAAGCTTGGCAACCCCTCTGAATGAAGTTGCTTTTCCACAGTGTGTGCCTAGGGCTACTTGAAGAGGAAACAAACCATAGAGACAAAACTGAGAACTCCTTTATTTTGTCAAGTTTCAAAGAGCTACTACAATCCATGTTGGATTTAGAGTTCCAAATTCATCTATCTATATAGGAGAGAACAGAGAGTAACCTAAATATAAAAACTGAGACTGTAGACGAACGCTTCAACCTAGAAGAACAAAATTTCGTGAGCCAAGTGGGATCTGTGTACTGATCATTACCAGCAAGTATCATCAAGATTGGGTGAAAAAATATTTGCTGGTATTTCGGAAACTTGTAATTTCTTAGAAGCTTGGCAAACTCTCTCAATGAAAGTGCTTTTCTACAGTCTGTGCCTAGGGCTACTTGAAGAGGAAACAAACCATAGAGACAAAACAGAGAACTCCTTTATTTTGTCAACTTTCAAAGAGCTACTACAAACCATGTTGGATTTAGAGTTACAAATTCATATATCTATATAGGAGAGAACAGAGGGAAACCTAAATATAAAAACTTCTACTGTAGGCGAACGCTTCAACCTAGAAGAACACAATTTGGTGAGCCAAGTGGGATCTGTGTACTGATCATTACCACCAAGTATCATCAAGATTGGGTGAAAAAATATTTGCTGGTACTTCGGAAACTCGTTATTTCTTAGAAGCTTGGCAACCCCTCTCAATGAAATTGCTTTTCCACAGTCTGCGCCTAGGGCTACTTGAAGAGGAAACAAACCATAGAGACAAAACTCAGAACTCCTTTATTTTGTCAAGTTTCAAAGAGCTACTACAAACCATGTTGGATTTAGAGTTCCAAATTCATCTATCTATATATGAGAGAACAGAGTGAAACCTAAATATAAAAACGGCTACTGTAGACGAACGCTTCAACTTAGAAGAACAAAATTTGGTGAGCCAAGTGGGATCTGTGTACTGATCATTACCACCAAGTATCATCAAGATTGGGTGAAAAAATATTTGCTGCTATTTCGGAAACTCGTTATTTCTTAGAAGCTTGGCAACCCCTCTCAATGAAAGTGCTTTTCCACAGTCTGTGCCTAGGGCTACTTGAAGAGGAAACAAACCATAGAGACAAAACTGAGAACTCCTTTATTTTGTCAAGTTTCAAAGAGCTACTACAATCCATGTTGGATTTAGAGTTCCAAATTCATCTATCTATATAGGAGAGAACAGAGAGAAACCTAAATATAAAAACTGCTACTGTAGACGAACGCTTCAACCTAGAAGAACAAAATTTGGTGAGCCAAGTGGGATTTGTGTACTGATCATTACCACCAAGTATCATCAAGATTGGGTGAAAAAATATTTGCTGGTAGTTCGGAAACTTGTAATTTCTTAGAAGCTTGGCAAACTCTCTCAATGAAAGTGCTTTTCCACAGTCTGTGCCTAGGGCTACTTGAAGAGGAAACAAACCATAGAGACAAAACAGAGAACTCCTTTATTTTGTCAACTTTCAAAGAGCTACTACAAACCATGTTGGATTTAGAGTTACAAATTCATATATCTATATAGGAGAGAACAGAGGGAAACCTAAATATAAAAACTTCTACTGTAGGCGAACGCTTCAACCTAGAAGAACACAATTTGGTGAGCCAAGTGGGATTTGTGTACTGATCATTAGCAACCAGTATCATCATGATTGGGTGAAAAAATATTTGCTGGTACTTCGGAAACTCGTTATTTCTTAGAAGCTTGGCAACCCCTCTCAATGAAAGTGCTTTTCGAGAGTCTGCGCATAGGGCTACTTGAAGAGGAAACAACCATAGAGAAAAAAACTCAGAACTCCTTTATTTTGTCAAGTTTCAAAGAGCTACTACAAACCATGTTGGATTGAGAGTTCCAAATTCATCTATCAATATATGAGAGAACAGAGTGAAACCTAAATATAAAAACGACTACTGTAGACGAACGCTTCAACCTAGAAGAACAAAATTTGGTGAGCCAAGTGGGATCTGTGTACTGATCATTACCAGCAAGTATCATCAAGATTGGGTGAAAAAATATTTGCTGGTATTTCGGAAACTTGTAATTTCTTAGAAGCTTGGCAAACTCTCTCAATGAAAGTACTTTTCTACAGTCTGTGCCTAGGGCTACTTGAAGAGGAAACAAACCATAGAGACAAAACAGAGAACTCCTTTATTTTGTCAACTTTCAAAGAGCTACTACAAACCATGTTGGATTTAGAGTTACAAATTCATATATCTATATAGGAGAGAACAGAGGGAAACCGAAATATAAAAACTGCTACTGTAGGCGAACGCTTCAACCTAGAAGAACACAATTTGGTGAGCCAAGTGGGATCTGTGTACTGATCATTACCACCAAGTATCATCAAGATTGGGTGAAAAAATATTTGCTGGTACTTCGGAAACTCGTTATTTCTTAGAAGCTTGGCAACCCCTCTCAATGAAAGTGCTTTTCCACAGTCTGCGCCTAGGGCTACTTGAAGAGGAAACAAACCATAGAGACAAAACTCAGAACTCCTTTATTTTGTCAAGTTTCAAAGAGCTACTACAAACCATGTTGGATTTAGAGTTCCAAATTCATCTATCTATATATGAGAGAACAGAGTGAAACCTAAATATAAAAACGGCTACTGTAGACGAACGCTTCAACTTAGAAGAACAAAATTCGGTGAGCCAAGTGGGATTTGTGTACTGATCATTACCACCAAGTATCATCAAGATTGGGTGAAAAAATATTTGCTGCTATTTCGGAAACTCGTTATTTCTTAGAAGCTTGGCAACCCCTCTCAATGAAAGTGCTTTTCCACAGTCTGCGCCTAGGGCTACTTGAAGAGGAAACAAACCATAGAGACAAAACTGAGAACTCCTTTATTTTGTCAAGTTTCAAAGAGCTACTACAATTCATGTTGGATTTAGAGTTCCAATTCATCTATCTATATAGGAGAGAACAGAGAGAAACCTAAATATAAAAACTGCTACTGTAGACGAACGCTTCAACCTAGAAGAACAAAATTTGGTGAGCCAAGTGGGATTTGTGTACTGATCATTACCACCAAGTATCATCAAGATTGGGTGAAAAAATATTTGCTGGTAGTTCGGAAACTTGTAATTTCTTAGAAGCTTGGCAAACTCTCTCAATGAAAGTGCTTTTCCACAGTCTGTGCCTAGGGCTACTTGAAGAGGAAACAAACCATAGAGACAAAACAGAGAACTCCTTTATTTTGTCAACTTTCAAAGAGCTACTACAAACCATGTTGGATTTAGAGTTACAAATTCATATATCTATATAGGAGAGAACAGAGGGAAACCTAAATATAAAAACTTCTACTGTAGGCGAACGCTTCAACCTAGAAGAATAGAAGAACACAATTTGGTGAGGCAAGTGGGATTTGTGTACTGATCATTAGCAACCAGTATCATCATGATTGGGTGAAAAAATATTTGCTGGTACTTCGGAAACTCGTTATTTCTTAGAAGCTTGGCAAACCCTCTCAATGAAAGTGCTTTTCGAGAGTCTGCGCCTAGGGCTACTTGAAGAGGAAACAACCATAGAGAAAAAACTCAGAACTCCTTTATTTTGTCAAGTTTCAAAGAGCTACTACAAACCATGTTGGATTTAGAGTTCCAAATTCATCTATCAATATATGAGAGAACAGAGTGAAACCTAAATATAAAAACGACTACTGTAGACGAACGCTTCAACCTAGAAGAACAAAATTTGGTGAGCCAAGTGGGATCTGTGTACTGATCATTACCACCAAGTATCATCAAGTTTGGGTGAAAAAATATTTGCTGGTATTTCAGAAACTCGTTATTTCTTAGAAGCTTGGCAACGCCTCTCAATGAAAGTGGTTTTCCACAGTCTATGCCTAGGGCTACTTGAAGAGGAAACAAACCATAGAGACAAAACTCAGAACTCCTTTATTTTGTCAAGTTTCAAAGAGCTACTACAAACCATGTTGGATTTAGAGTTCCAAATTCATCTATCTATATAGGAGAGAACAGAGAGATACCTAAATATAAAAACTGCTACTGTAGACGAACGCTTCAACCTAGAAGAACAAAATTTGGTGAGCCAAGTGGGATCTGTGTACTGATCATTACCACCAAGTATCATCAAGATTGGGTGAAAAAATATTTGCTGGTACTTCAGAAACTCGTTATTTCTTAGAAGCTTGGCAACCCCTCTCAATGAAAGTGCTTTTCCACAGTTTGCGCCTAGGGCTACTTGAAGAGGAAACAAACCATAGAGACAAAACTCAGAACTCCTTTATTTTGTCAAGTTTCAAAGAGCTACTACAAACCATGTTGGATTTAGAGTTCCAAATTCATCTATCTATATATGAGAGAACAGAGTGAAACCTAAATATAAAAACGGCTACTGTAGACGAACGCTTCAACTTAGAAGAACAAAATTTGGTGAGCCAAGTGGGATTTGTGTACTGATCATTAGCAACCAGTATCATCAAGATTGGGTGAAAAAATATTTGCTGATATTTCGGAAACTCGTTATTTTTTAGAAGCTTGGCAACCCCCTCAATGAAAGTGGTTTTCCACAGTCTGTGCCTAGGGCTAATTGAAGAGGAAACAAACCATAGAGACAAAACTCAGAGCTCTTTATTTTGTCAAGTTTCAAAGAGCTAGTACAAACCATCTTGGATTTAGAGTTCCAAATTCATCTATCTATATATGAGAGAACAGAGTGAAACCTAAATATAAAAACTGCTACTGTAGACGAACGCTTCAACCTAGAAGAACAAAATTTGGTGAGCCAAGTGGGATCTGTGTACTGATCATTACCACCAAGTATCATCAAGATTGGGTGAAAAAACATTTGCTGGTATTTCGGAAACTCGTCATTTCTTAGAAGCTTGGCAACCCCTCTCAATGAAAGTGGGTTTTCCACAGTCTGTGCCTAGGGCTACTTGAAGAGGAAACAAACCATAGAGACAAAACAGAGAACTCCTTTATTTTGTCAACTTTCAAAGAGCTACTACAAACCATGTTGGATTTAGAGTTACAAATTCATATATCTATATAGGAGAGAAAAGAGGGAAACCTAAATATAAAAACTTCTACTGTAGGCGAACGCTTCAACCTAGAAGAACACAATTTGGTGAGCCAAGTGGGATTTGTGTACTGATCATTAGCAACCAGTATCATCAAGATTGGGTGAAAAAATATTTGCTGGTACTTCGGAAACTCGTTATTTCTTAGAAGCTTAGCAACCCCTCTCAATGAAAGTGCTTTTCGAGAGTCTGCGCCTAGGGCTACTTGAAGAGGAAACAACCATAGAGAAAAAAACTCAGAACTCCTTTATTTTGTCAAGTTTCAAAGAGCTACTACAAACCATGTTGGATTTAGAGTTCCAAATTCATCTATCAATATATGAGAGAACAGAGTGAAACCTAAATATAAAAACGACTACTGTAGACGAACGTTTCAACCTAGAAGAACAAAATTTGGTGAGCCAAGTGGGATCTGAGTACTGATGATTACCACCAAGTATCATCAAGATTGGGTGAAAAAATATTTGCTGCTATTTCAGAAACTCGTTATTTCTTAGAAGCTTGGCAACCCCTCTGAATGAAGGTGCTTTTCCACAGTGTGTGCCTAGGGCTACTTGAAGAGGAAACAAACCATAGAGACAAAACTGAGAACTCCTTTATTTTGTCAAGTTTCAAAGAGCTACTACAATCCATGTTGGATTTAGAGTTCCAAATTCATCTATCTATATAGGAGAGAACAGAGAGTAACCTAAATATAAAAACTGAGACTGTAGACGAACGCTTCAACCTAGAAGAACAAATTTTCGTGAGCCAAGTGGGATCTGTGTACTGATCATTACCAGCAAGTATCATCAAGATTGGGTGAAAAAATATTTGCTGGTATTTCGGAAACTTGTAATTTCTTAGAAGCTTGGCAAACTCTCTCAATGAAAGTGCTTTTCTACAGTCTGTGCCTAGGGCTACTTGAAGAGGAAACAAACCATAGAGACAAAACAGAGAACTCCTTTATTTTGTCAACTTTCAAAGAGCTACTACAAACCATGTTGGATTTAGAGTTACAAATTCATATATCTATATAGGAGAGAACAGAGGGAAACCTAAATATAAAAACTTCTACTGTAGGCGAACGCTTCAACCTAGAAGAACACAATTTGGTGAGCCAAGTGGGATCTGTGTACTGATCATTACCACCAAGTATCATCAAGATTGGGTGAAAAAATATTTGCTGGTACTTCGGAAACTCGTTATTTCTTAGAAGCTTGGCAACCCCTCTCAATGAAATTGCTTTTCCACAGTCTGCGCCTAGGGCTACTTGAAGAGGAAACAAACCATAGAGACAAAACTCAGAACTCCTTTATTTTGTCAAGTTTCAAGAGCTACTACAAACCATGTTGGATTTAGAGTTCCAAATTCATCTATCTATATATGAGAGAACAGAGTGAAACCTAAATATAAAAACGGCTACTGTAGACGAACGCTTCAACTTAGAAGAACAAAATTTGGTGAACCAAGTGGGATCTGTGTACTGATCATTACCACCAAGTATCATCAAGATTGGGTGAAAAAATATTTGCTGCTATTTCGGAAACTCGTTATTTCTTAGAAGCTTGGCAACCCCTCTCAATGAAAGTGCTTTTCCACAGTCTGTGCCTAGGGCTACTTGAAGAGGAAACAAACCATAGAGACAAAACTGAGAACTCCTTTATTTTGTCAAGTTTCAAAGAGCTACTACAATCCATGTTGGATTTAGAGTTCCAAATTCATCTATCTATATAGGAGAGAACAGAGAGAAACCTAAATATAAAAACTGCTACTGTAGACGAACGCTTCAACCTAGAAGAACAAAATTTGGTGAGCCAAGTGGGATTTGTGTACTGATCATTACCACCAAGTATCATCAAGATTGGGTGAAAAAATAGTTGCTGGTAGTTCGGAAACTTGTAATTTCTTAGAAGCTTGGCAAACTCTCTCAATGAAAGTGCTTTTCCACAGTCTGTGCCTAAGGCTACTTGAAGAGGAAACAAACCATAGAGACAAAACAGAGAACTCCTTTATTTTGTCAACTTTCAAAGAGCTACTACAAACCATGTTGGATTTAGAGTTACAAATTCATATATCTATATAGGAGAGAACAGAGGGAAACCTAAATATAAAAACTTCTACTGTAGGCGAACGCTTCAACCTAGAAGAACACAATTTGGTGAGCCAAGTGGGATTTGTGTACTGATCATTAGCAACCAGTATCATCATGATTGGGTGAAAAAATATTTGCTGGTACTTCGGAAACTCGTTATTTCTTAGAAGCTTGGCAACCCCTCTCAATGAAAGTGCTTTTCGAGAGTCTGCGCATAGGGCTACTTGAAGAGGAAACAACCATAGAGAAAAAAACTCAGAACTCCTTTATTTTGTCAAGTTTCAAAGAGCTACTACAAACCATGTTGGATTTAGAGTTCCAAATTCATCTATCAATATATGAGAGAACAGAGTGAAACCTAAATATAAAAACGACTACTGTAGACGAACGCTTCAACCTAGAAGAACAAAATTTGGTGAGCCAAGTGGGATCTGTGTACTGATCATTACCAGCAAGTATCATCAAGATTGGGTGAAAAAATATTTGCTGGTTTCGGAAACTTGTAATTTCTTAGAAGCTTGGCAAACTCTCTCAATGAAAGTACTTTTCTACAGTCTGTGCCTAGGGCTACTTGAAGAGGAAACAAACCATAGAGACAAACAGAGAACTCCTTTAATTTTGTCAACTTTCAAAGAGCTACTACAAACCATGTTGGATTTAGAGTTACAAATTCATATATCTATATAGGAGAGAACAGAGGGAAACCGAAATATAAAAACTGCTACTGTAGGCGAACGCTTCAACCTAGAAGAACACAATTTGGTGAGCCAAGTGGGATCTGTGTACTGATCATTACCACCAAGTATCATCAAGATTGGGTGAAAAAATATTTGCTGGTACTTCGGAAACTCGTTATTTCTTAGAAGCTTGGCAACCCCTCTCAATGAAAGTGCTTTTCCACAGTCTGCGCCTAGGGCTACTTGAAGAGGAAACAAACCATAGAGACAAAACTCAGAACTCCTTTATTTTGTCAAGTTTCAAAGAGCTACTACAAACCATGTTGGATTTAGAGTTCCAAATTCATCTATCTATATATGAGAGAACAGAGTGAAACCTAAATATAAAAACGGCTACTGTAGACGAACGCTTCAACTTAGAAGAACAAAATTCGGTGAGCCAAGTGGGATTTGTGTACTGATCATTACCACCAAGTATCATCAAGATTGGGTGAAAAAATATTTGCTGCTATTTCGGAAACTCGTTATTTCTTAGAAGCTTGGCAACCCCTCTCAATGAAAGTGCTTTTCCACAGTCTGTGCCTAGGGCTACTTGAAGAGGAAACAAACCATAGAGACAAAACTGAGAACTCCTTTATTTTGTCAAGTTTCAAAGAGCTACTACAATCCATGTTGGATTTAGAGTTCCAAATTCATCTATCTATATAGGAGAGAACAGAGAGAAACCTAAATATAAAAACTGCTACTGTAGACGAACGCTTCAACCTAGAAGAACAAAATTTGGTGAGCCAAGTGGGATTTGTGTACTGATCATTACCACCAAGTATCATCAAGATTGGGTGAAAAAATATTTGCTGGTAGTTCGGAAACTTGTAATTTCTTAGAAGCTTGGCAAACTCTCTCAATGAAAGTGCTTTTCCACAGTCTGTGCCTAGGGCTACTTGAAGAGGAAACAAACCATAGAGACAAAACAGAGAACTCCTTTATTTTGTCAACTTTCAAAGAGCTACTACAAACCATGTTGGATTTAGAGTTACAAATTCATATATCTATATAGGAGAGAACAGAGGGAAACCTAAATATAAAAACTTCTACTGTAGGCGAACGCTTCAACCTAGAAGAATAGAAGAACACAATTTGGTGAGCCAAGTGGGATTTGTGTACTGATCATTAGCAACCAGTATCATCATGATTGGGTGAAAAAATATTTGCTGGTACTTCGGAAACTCGTTATTTCTTAGAAGCTTGGCAAACCCTCTCAATGAAAGTGCTTTTCGAGAGTCTGCGCCTAGGGCTACTTGAAGAGGAAACAACCATAGAGAAAAAAACTCAGAACTCCTTTATTTTGTCAAGTTTCAAAGAGCTACTACAAACCATGTTGGATTTAGAGTTCCAAATTCATCTATCAATATATGAGAGAACAGAGTGAAACCTAAATATAAAAACGACTACTGTAGACGAACGCTTCAACCTAGAAGAACAAAATTTGGTGAGCCAAGTGGGATCTGTGTACTGATCATTACCACCAAGTATCATCAAGTTTGGGTGAAAAAATATTTGCTGGTATTTCAGAAACTCGTTATTTCTTAGAAGCTTGGCAACGCCTCTCAATGAAAGTGGTTTTCCACAGTCTATGCCTAGGGCTACTTGAAGAGGAAACAAACCATAGAGACAAAACTCAGAACGCCTTTATTTTGTCAAGTTTCAAAGAGCTACTACAAACCATGTTGAATTTAGAGTTCCAAATTCATCTATCTATATAGGAGAGAACAGAGAGATACCTAAATATAAAAACTGCTACTGTAGACGAACGCTTCAACCTAGAAGAACAAAATTTGGTGAGCCAAGTGGGATCTGTGTACTGATCATTACCACCAAGTATCATCAAGATTGGGTGAAAAAATATTTGCTGGTACTTCAGAAACTCGTTATTTCTTAGAAGCTTGGCAACCCCTCTCAATGAAAGTGCTTTTCCACAGTTTGCGCCTAGGGCTACTTGAAGAGGAAACAAACCATAGAGACAAAACTCAGAACTCCTTTATTTTGGCAACTTTCAAAGAGCTACTACAAACCATGTTGGATTTAGAGTTACAAATTCATATATCTATATAGGAGAGAACAGAGGGAAACCGAAATATAAAAACTGCTACTGTAGGCGAACGCTTCAACCTAGAAGAACACAATTTGGTGAGCCAAGTGGGATCTGTGTACTGATCATTACCACCAAGTATCATCAAGATTGGGTGAAAAAATATTTGCTGGTACTTCGGAAACTCGTTATTTCTTAGAAGCTTGGCAACCCCTCTCAATGAAAGTGCTTTTCCACAGTCTGCGCCTAGGGCTACTTGAAGAGGAAACAAACCATAGAGACAAAACTCAGAACTCCTTTATTTTGTCAAGTTTCAAAGAGCTACTACAAACCATGTTGGATTTAGAGTTCCAAATTCATCTATCTATATATGAGAGAACAGAGTGAAACCTAAATATAAAAACGGCTACTGTAGACGAACGCTTCAACTTAGAAGAACAAAATTCGGTGAGCCAAGTGGGATTTGTGTACTGATCATTACCACCAAGTATCATCAAGATTGGGTGAAAAAATATTTGCTGCTATTTCGGAAACTCGTTATTTCTTAGAAGCTTGGCAACCCCTCTCAATGAAAGTGCTTTTCCACAGTCTGTGCCTAGGGCTACTTGAAGAGGAAACAAACCATAGAGACAAAACTGAGAACTCCTTTATTTTGTCAAGTTTCAAAGAGCTACTACAATCCATGTTGGATTTAGAGTTCCAAATTCATCTATCTATATAGGAGAGAACAGAGAGAAACCTAAATATAAAAACTGCTACTGTAGACGAACGCTTCAACCTAGAAGAACAAAATTTGGTGAGCCAAGTGGGATTTGTGTACTGATCATTACCACCAAGTATCATCAAGATTGGGTGAAAAAATATTTGCTGGTAGTTCGGAAACTTGTAATTTCTTAGAAGCTTGGCAAACTCTCTCAATGAAAGTGCTTTTCCACAGTCTGTGCCTAGGGCTACTTGAAGAGGAAACAAACCATAGAGACAAAACAGAGAACTCCTTTATTTTGTCAACTTTCAAAGAGCTACTACAAACCATGTTGGATTTAGAGTTACAAATTCATATATCTATATAGGAGAGAACAGAGGGAAACCTAAATATAAAAACTTCTACTGTAGGCGAACGCTTCAACCTAGAAGAATAGAAGAACACAATTTGGTGAGCCAAGTGGGATTTGTGTACTGATCATTAGCAACCAGTATCATCATGATTGGGTGAAAAAATATTTGCTGGTACTTCGGAAACTCGTTATTTCTTAGAAGCTTGGCAAACCCTCTCAATGAAAGTGCTTTTCGAGAGTCTGCGCCTAGGGCTACTTGAAGAGGAAACAACCATAGAGAAAAAAACTCAGAACTCCTTTATTTTGTCAAGTTTCAAAGAGCTACTACAAACCATGTTGGATTTAGAGTTCCAAATTCATCTATCAATATATGAGAGAACAGAGTGAAACCTAAATATAAAAACGACTACTGTAGACGAACGCTTCAACCTAGAAGAACAAAATTTGGTGAGCCAAGTGGGATCTGTGTACTGATCATTACCACCAAGTATCATCAAGTTTGGGTGAAAAAATATTTGCTGGTATTTCAGAAACTCGTTATTTCTTAGAAGCTTGGCAACGCCTCTCAATGAAAGTGGTTTTCCACAGTCTATGCCTAGGGCTACTTGAAGAGGAAACAAACCATAGAGACAAAACTCAGAACTCCTTTATTTTGTCAAGTTTCAAAGAGCTACTACAAACCATGTTGGATTTAGAGTTCCAAATTCATCTATCTATATAGGAGAGAACAGAGAGATACCTAAATATAAAAACTGCTACTGTAGACGAACGCTTCAACCTAGAAGAACAAAATTTGGTGAGCCAAGTGGGATCTGTGTACTGATCATTACCACCAAGTATCATCAAGATTGGGTGAAAAAATATTTGCTGGTACTTCAGAAACTCGTTATTTCTTAGAAGCTTGGCAACCCCTCTCAATGAAAGTGCTTTTCCACAGTTTGCGCCTAGGGCTACTTGAAGAGGAAACAAACCATAGAGACAAAACTCAGAACTCCTTTATTTTGGCAACTTTCAAAGAGCTACTACAAACCATGTTGGATTTAGAGTTACAAATTCATATATCTATATAGGAGAGAACAGAGGGAAACCGAAATATAAAAACTGCTACTGTAGGCGAACGCTTCAACCTAGAAGAACACAATTTGGTGAGCCAAGTGGGATCTGTGTACTGATCATTACCACCAAGTATCATCAAGATTGGGTGAAAAAATATTTGCTGGTACTTCGGAAACTCGTTATTTCTTAGAAGCTTGGCAACCCCTCTCAATGAAAGTGCTTTTCCACAGTCTGCGCCTAGGGCTACTTGAAGAGGAAACAAACCATAGAGACAAAACTCAGAACTCCTTTATTTTGTCAAGTTTCAAAGAGCTACTACAAACCATGTTGGATTTTGAGTTCCAAATTCATCTATCTATATATGAGAGAACAGAGTGAAACCTAAATATAAAAACGGCTACTGTAGACGAACGCTTCAACTTAGAAGAACAAAATTCGGTGAGCCAAGTGGGATTTGTGTACTGATCATTACCACCAAGTATCATCAAGATTGGGTGAAAAAATATTTGCTGCTATTTCGGAAACTCGTTATTTCTTAGAAGCTTGGCAACCCCTCTCAATGAAAGTGCTTTTCCACAGTCTGTGCCTAGGGCTACTTGAAGAGGAAACAAACCATAGAGACAAAACTGAGAACTCCTTTATTTTGTCAAGTTTCAAAGAGCTACTACAATCCATGTTGGATTTAGAGTTCCAAATTCATCTATCTATATAGGAGAGAACAGAGAGAAACCTAAATATAAAAACTGCTACTGTAGACGAACGCTTCAACCTAGAAGAACAAAATTTGGTGAGCCAAGTGGGATTTGTGTACTGATCATTACCACCAAGTATCATCAAGATTGGGTGAAAAAATATTTGCTGGTAGTTCGGAAACTTGTAATTTCTTAGAAGCTTGGCAAACTCTCTCAATGAAAGTGCTTTTCCACAGTCTGTGCCTAGGGCTACTTGAAGAGGAAACAAACCATAGAGACAAAACAGAGAACTCCTTTATTTTGTCAACTTTCAAAGAGCTACTACAAACCATGTTGGATTTAGAGTTACAAATTCATATATCTATATAGGAGAGAACAGAGGGAAACCTAAATATAAAAACTTCTACTGTAGGCGAACGCTTCAACCTAGAAGAATAGAAGAACACAATTTGGTGAGCCAAGTGGGATTTGTGTACTGATCATTAGCAACCAGTATCATCATGATTGGGTGAAAAAATATTTGCTGGTACTTCGGAAACTCGTTATTTCTTAGAAGCTTGGCAAACCCTCTCAATGAAAGTGCTTTTCGAGAGTCTGCGCCTAGGGCTACTTGAAGAGGAAACAACCATAGAGAAAAAAACTCAGAACTCCTTTATTTTGTCAAGTTTCAAAGAGCTATTACAAACCATGTTGGATTTAGAGTTCCAAATTCATCTATCAATATATGAGAGAACAGAGTGAAACCTAAATATAAAAACGACTACTGTAGACGAACGCTTCAACCTAGAAGAACAAAATTTGGTGAGCCAAGTGGGATCTGTGTACTGATCATTACCACCAAGTATCATCAAGTTTGGGTGAAAAAATATTTGCTGGTATTTCAGAAACTCGTTATTTCTTAGAAGCTTGGCAACGCCTCTCAATGAAAGTGGTTTTCCACAGTCTATGCCTAGGGCTACTTGAAGAGGAAACAAACCATAGAGACAAAACTCAGAACTCCTTTATTTTGTCAAGTTTCAAAGAGCTACTACAAACCATGTTGGATTTAGAGTTCCAAATTCATCTATCTATATAGGAGAGAACAGAGAGATACCTAAATATAAAAACTGCTACTGTAGACGAACGCTTCAACCTAGAAGAACAAAATTTGGTGAGCCAAGTGGGATCTGTGTACTGATCATTACCACCAAGTATCATCAAGATTGGGTGAAAAAATATTTGCTGGTACTTCAGAAACTCGTTATTTCTTAGAAGCTTGGCAACCCCTCTCAATGAAAGTGCTTTTCCACAGTTTGCGCCTAGGGCTACTTGAAGAGGAAACAAACCATAGAGACAAAACTCAGAACTCCTTTATTTTGTCAAGTTTCAAAGAGCTACTACAAACCATGTTGGATTTAGAGTTCCAAATTCATCTATCTATATATGAGAGAACAGAGTGAAACCTAAATATAAAAACGGCTACTGTAGACGAACGCTTCAACTTAGAAGAACAAAATTTGGTGAGCCAAGTGGGATTTGTGTACTGATCATTAGCAACCAGTATCATCAAGATTGGGTGAAAAAATATTTGCTGATATTTCGGAAACTCGTTATTTTTTAGAAGCTTGGCAACCCCCTCAATGAAAGTGGTTTTCCACAGTCTGTGCCTAGGGCTAATTGAAGAGGAAACAAACCATAGAGACAAAACTCAGAGCTCTTTATTTTGTCAAGTTTCAAAGAGCTAGTACAAACCATCTTGGATTTAGAGTTCCAAATTCATCTATCTATATATGAGAGAACAGAGTGAAACCTAAATATAAAAACTGCTACTGTAGACGAACGCTTCAACCTAGAAGAACAAAATTTGGTGAGCCAAGTGGGATCTGTGTACTGATCATTACCACCAAGTATCATCAAGATTGGGTGAAAAAATATTTGCTGGTAGTTCGGAAACTTGTAATTTCTTAGAAGCTTGGCAAACTCTCTCAATGAAAGTGCTTTTCCACAGTCTGTGCCTAGGGCTACTTGAAGAGGAAACAAACCATAGAGACAAAACAGAGAACTCCTTTATTTTGTCAACTTTCAAAGAGCTACTACAAACCATGTTGGATTTAGAGTTACAAATTCATATGTCTATATAGGAGAGAACAGAGGGAAACCTAAATATAAAAACTTCTACTGTAGGCGAACGCTTCAACCTAGAAGAATAGAAGAACACAATTTGGTGAGCCAAGTGGGATTTGTGTACTGATCATTAGCAACCAGTATCATCATGATTGGGTGAAAAAATATTTGCTGGTACTTCGGAAACTCGTTATTTCTTAGAAGCTTGGCAAACCCTCTCAATGAAAGTGCTTTTCGAGAGTCTGCGCCTAGGGCTACTTGAAGAGGAAACAACCATAGAGAAAAAAACTCAGAACTCCTTTATTTTGTCAAGTTTCAAAGAGCTACTACAAACCATGTTGGATTTAGAGTTCCAAATTCATCTATCAATATATGAGAGAACAGAGTGAAACCTAAATATAAAAACGACTACTGTAGACGAACGCTTCAACCTAGAAGAACAAAATTTGGTGAGCCAAGTGGGATCTGTGTACTGATCATTACCACCAAGTATCATCAAGTTTGGGTGAAAAAATATTTGCTGGTATTTCAGAAACTCGTTATTTCTTAGAAGCTTGGCAACGCCTCTCAATGAAAGTGGTTTTCCACAGTCTATGCCTAGGGCTACTTGAAGAGGAAACAAACCATAGAGACAAAACTCAGAACTCCTTTATTTTGTCAAGTTTCAAAGAGCTACTACAAACCATGTTGGATTTAGAGTTCCAAATTCATCTATCTATATAGGAGAGAACAGAGAGATACCTAAATATAAAAACTGCTACTGTAGACGAACGCTTCAACCTAGAAGAACAAAATTTGGTGAGCCAAGTGGGATCTGTGTACTGATCATTACCACCAAGTATCATCAAGATTGGGTGAAAAAATATTTGCTGGTACTTCAGAAACTCGTTATTTCTTAGAAGCTTGGCAACCCCTCTCAATGAAAGTGCTTTTCCACAGTTTGCGCCTAGGGCTACTTGAAGAGGAAACAAACCATAGAGACAAAACTCAGAACTCCTTTATTTTGGCAACTTTCAAAGAGCTACTACAAACCATGTTGGATTTAGAGTTACAAATTCATATATCTATATAGGAGAGAACAGAGGGAAACCGAAATATAAAAACTGCTACTGTAGGCGAACGCTTCAACCTAGAAGAACACAATTTGGTGAGCCAAGTGGGATCTGTGTACTGATCATTACCACCAAGTATCATCAAGATTGGGTGAAAAAATATTTGCTGGTACTTCGGAAACTCGTTATTTCTTAGAAGCTTGGCAACCCCTCTCAATGAAAGTGCTTTTCCACAGTCTGCGCCTAGGGCTACTTGAAGAGGAAACAAACCATAGAGACAAAACTCAGAACTCCTTTATTTTGTCAAGTTTCAAAGAGCTACTACAAACCATGTTGGATTTTGAGTTCCAAATTCATCTATCTATATATGAGAGAACAGAGTGAAACCTAAATATAAAAACGGCTACTGTAGACGAACGCTTCAACTTAGAAGAACAAAATTCGGTGAGCCAAGTGGGATTTGTGTACTGATCATTACCACCAAGTATCATCAAGATTGGGTGAAAAAATATTTGCTGCTATTTCGGAAACTCGTTATTTCTTAGAAGCTTGGCAACCCCTCTCAATGAAAGTGCTTTTCCACAGTCTGTGCCTAGGGCTACTTGAAGAGGAAACAAACCATAGAGACAAAACTGAGAACTCCTTTATTTTGTCAAGTTTCAAAGAGCTACTACAATCCATGTTGGATTTAGAGTTCCAAATTCATCTATCTATATAGGAGAGAACAGAGAGAAACCTAAATATAAAAACTGCTACTGTAGACGAACGCTTCAACCTAGAAGAACAAAATTTGGTGAGCCAAGTGGGATTTGTGTACTGATCATTACCACCAAGTATCATCAAGATTGGGTGAAAAAATATTTGCTGGTAGTTCGGAAACTTGTAATTTCTTAGAAGCTTGGCAAACTCTCTCAATGAAAGTGCTTTTCCACAGTCTGTGCCTAGGGCTACTTGAAGAGGAAACAAACCATAGAGACAAAACAGAGAACTCCTTTATTTTGTCAACTTTCAAAGAGCTACTACAAACCATGTTGGATTTAGAGTTACAAATTCATATATCTATATAGGAGAGAACAGAGGGAAACCTAAATATAAAAACTTCTACTGTAGGCGAACGCTTCAACCTAGAAGAATAGAAGAACACAATTTGGTGAGCCAAGTGGGATTTGTGTACTGATCATTAGCAACCAGTATCATCATGATTGGGTGAAAAAATATTTGCTGGTACTTCGGAAACTCGTTATTTCTTAGAAGCTTGGCAAACCCTCTCAATGAAAGTGCTTTTCGAGAGTCTGCGCCTAGGGCTACTTGAAGAGGAAACAACCATAGAGAAAAAAACTCAGAACTCCTTTATTTTGTCAAGTTTCAAAGAGCTATTACAAACCATGTTGGATTTAGAGTTCCAAATTCATCTATCAATATATGAGAGAACAGAGTGAAACCTAAATATAAAAACGACTACTGTAGACGAACGCTTCAACCTAGAAGAACAAAATTTGGTGAGCCAAGTGGGATCTGTGTACTGATCATTACCACCAAGTATCATCAAGTTTGGGTGAAAAAATATTTGCTGGTATTTCAGAAACTCGTTATTTCTTAGAAGCTTGGCAACGCCTCTCAATGAAAGTGGTTTTCCACAGTCTATGCCTAGGGCTACTTGAAGAGGAAACAAACCATAGAGACAAAACTCAGAACTCCTTTATTTTGTCAAGTTTCAAAGAGCTACTACAAACCATGTTGGATTTAGAGTTCCAAATTCATCTATCTATATAGGAGAGAACAGAGAGATACCTAAATATAAAAACTGCTACTGTAGACGAACGCTTCAACCTAGAAGAACAAAATTTGGTGAGCCAAGTGGGATCTGTGTACTGATCATTACCACCAAGTATCATCAAGATTGGGTGAAAAAATATTTGCTGGTACTTCAGAAACTCGTTATTTCTTAGAAGCTTGGCAACCCCTCTCAATGAAAGTGCTTTTCCACAGTTTGCGCCTAGGGCTACTTGAAGAGGAAACAAACCATAGAGACAAAACTCAGAACTCCTTTATTTTGTCAAGTTTCAAAGAGCTACTACAAACCATGTTGGATTTAGAGTTCCAAATTCATCTATCTATATATGAGAGAACAGAGTGAAACCTAAATATAAAAACGGCTACTGTAGACGAACGCTTCAACTTAGAAGAACAAAATTTGGTGAGCCAAGTGGGATTTGTGTACTGATCATTAGCAACCAGTATCATCAAGATTGGGTGAAAAAATATTTGCTGATATTTCGGAAACTCGTTATTTTTTAGAAGCTTGGCAACCCCCTCAATGAAAGTGGTTTTCCACAGTCTGTGCCTAGGGCTAATTGAAGAGGAAACAAACCATAGAGACAAAACTCAGAGCTCTTTATTTTGTCAAGTTTCAAAGAGCTAGTACAAACCATCTTGGATTTAGAGTTCCAAATTCATCTATCTATATATGAGAGAACAGAGTGAAACCTAAATATAAAAACTGCTACTGTAGACGAACGCTTCAACCTAGAAGAACAAAATTTGGTGAGCCAAGTGGGATCTGTGTACTGATCATTACCACCATGTATCATCAAGATTGGGTGAAAAAACATTTGCTGGTATTTCGGAAACTCGTCATTTCTTAGAAGCTTGGCAACCCTCTCAATGAAAGTGGGTTTTCCACAGTCTGTGCCTAGGGCTACTTGAAGAGGAAACAAACCATAGAGACAAAACAGAGAACTCCTTTATTTTGTCAACTTTCAAAGAGCTACTACAAACCATGTTGGATTTAGAGTTACAAATTCATATATCTATATAGGAGAGAACAGAGGGAAACCTAAATATAAAAACTTCTACTGTAGGCGAACGCTTCAACCTAGAAGAACACAATTTGGTGAGCCAAGTGGGATTTGTGTACTGATCATTAGCAACCAGTATCATCAAGATTGGGTGAAAAAATATTTGCTGGTACTTCGGAAACTCGTTATTTCTTAGAAGCTTAGCAACCCCTCTCAATGAAAGTGCTTTTCGAGAGTCTGCGCCTAGGGCTACTTGAAGAGGAAACAAACCATAGAGAAAAAAACTCAGAACTCCTTTATTTTGTCAAGTTTCAAAGAGCTACTACAATCCATGTTGGATTTAGAGTTCCAAATTCATCTATCAATATATGAGAGAACAGAGTAAAACCTAAATATAAAAACGACTACTGTAGACGAACGCTTCAACCTAGAAGAACAAAATTTGGTGAGCCAAGTGGGATCTGTGTACTGATCATTACCACCAAGTATCATCAAGTTTGGGTGAAAAAATATTTGCTGGTATTTCAGAAACTCGTTATTTCTTAGAAGCTTGGCAACGCCTCTCAATGAAAGTGGTTTTCCACAGTCTATGCCTAGGGCTACTTGAAGAGGAAACAAACCATAGAGACAAAACTCAGAACTCCTTTATTTGTCAAGTTTCAAAGAGCTACTACAAACCATGTTGGATTTAGAGTTCCAAATTCATCTATCTATATAGGAGAGAACAGAGAGATACCTAAATATAAAAACTGGTACTGTAGACGAACGCTTCAACCTAGAAGAACAAAATTTGGTGAGCCAAGTGGGATCTGTGTACTGATCATTACCACCAAGTTTCATCAAGATTGGGTGAAAAAATATTTGCTGGTACTTCGGAAACTCGTTATTTCTTAGAAGCTTGGCAACCCCTCTCAATGAAAGTGCTTTTCCACAGTTTGCGCCTAGGGCTACTTGAAGAGGAAACAAACCATAGAGACAAAACTCAGAACTCCTTTATTTTGTCAAGTTTCAAAGAGCTACTACAAACCATGTTGGATTTAGAGTTCCAAATTCATCTATCTATATATGAGAGAACAGAGTGAAACCTAAATATAAAAACGGCTACTGTAGACGAACGCTTCAACCTAGAAGAACAAAATTTGGTGAGCCAAGTGGGATCTGTGTACTGATCATTACCACCAAGTATCATCAAGATTGGGTGAAAAAATATTTGCTGGTATTTCGGAAACTCGTTATTTCTTAGAAGCTTGGCAACCCCTCTCAATGAAAGTGCTTTTCCACAGTCTGTGCCTAGGGCTACTTGAAGAGGAAACAAACCATAAAGACAAAACTGAGAACTCCTTTATTTTGTCAAGTTTCAAAGAGCTACTACAATCCATGTTGGATTTAGAGTTCCAAATTCATCTATCTATATAGGAGAGAACAGAGAGAAACCTAAATATAAAAACTGCTACTGTAGAAGAACGCTTCAACCTAGAAGAACAAAATTTGGTGAGCCAAGTGGGATCTGTGTACTGATCATTACCACCAAGTATCATCAAGATTGGGTGAAAAAATATTTGCTGGTAGTTCGGAAAATCGTTATTTCTTAGAAGCTTGGCAACCCCTGTCAATGAAAGTGCTTTTCGAGAGTCTGCGCCTAGGTCTACTTGAAGAGGAAACAACCATAGAGAAAAAAACTCAGAACTCCTTTATTTTGTCAAGTTTCAAAGAGCTACTACAAACCATGTTGGATTTAGAGTTCCAAATTCATCTATCAATATATGAGAGAACAGAGTGAAACCTAAATATAAAAACAACTACTGTAGACGAACGCTTCAACCTAGAAGAGCAAAATTTGGTGAGCCAAGTGGGATCTGTGTACTGATCATTACCACCAAGTATCATCAAGTTTGGGTGAAAAAATATTTGCTGGTATTTCAGAAACTCGTTATTTCTTAGAAGCTTGGCAATGCCTCTCAAGGAAAGTGGTTTTCCACAGTCTATGCCTAGGGCTACTTGAAGAGGAAACAAACCATAGAGACAAAACTCAGAACTCCTTTATTTTGTCAAGTTTCAAAGAGCTACTACAAACCATGTTGGATTTAGAGTTCCAAATTCATCTATCTATATAGGAGTGAACAGAGAGATACCTAAATATAAAAACTGCTACTGTAGACGAACGCTTCAACCTAGAAGAACAAAATTTGGTGAGCCAAGTGGGATCTGTGTCCTGATCATTACCACCAAGTATCATCAAGATTGGGTGAAAAAATATTTGCTGGTACTTCAGAAACTCGTTATTTCTTAGAAGCTTGGCAACCCCTCTCAATGAAAGTGCTTTTCCACAGTTTGCGCCTAGGGCTACTTGAAGAGGAAACAAACCCTAGAGACAAAACTCAGAACTCCTTTATTTTGTCAAGTTTCAAAGAGCTACTACAAACCATGTTGGATTTAGAGTTCCAAATTCATCTATCTATATATGAGAGAACAGAGTGAAACCTAAATATAAAAACGGCTACTGTAGACGAACGCTTCAACTTAGAAGAACAAAATTTGGTGAGCCAAGTGGGATTTGTGTACTGATCATTAGCAACCAGTATCATCAAGATTGGGTGAAAAAATATTTGCTGATATTTCGGAAACTCGTTATTTTTTAGAAGCTTGGCAACCCCCTCAATGAAAGTGGTTTTCCACAGTCTGTGCCTAGGGCTAATTGAAGAGGAAACAAACCATAGAGACAAAACTCAGAGCTCTTTATTTTGTCAAGTTTCAAAGAGCTAGTACAAACCATCTTGGATTTAGAGTTCCAAATTCATCTATCTATATATGAGAGAACAGAGTGAAACCTAAATATAAAAACTGCTACTGTAGACGAACGCTTCAACCTAGAAGAACAAAATTTGGTGAGCCAAGTGGGATCTGTGTACCTATCATTACCACCAAGTATCATCAAGATTGGGTGAAAAAACATTTGCTGGTATTTCGGAAACTCGTCATTTCTTAGAAGCTTGGCAACCCCTCTCAATGAAAGTGGGTTTTCCACAGTCTGTGCCTAGGGCTACTTGAAGAGGAAACAAACCATAGAGACAAAACAGAGAACTCCTTTATTTTGTCAACTTTCAAAGAGCTACTACAAACCATGTTGGATTTAGAGTTACAAATTCATATATCTATATAGGAGAGAACAGAGGGAAACCTAAATATAAAAACTTCTACTGTAGGCGAACGCTTCAACCTAGAAGAACACAATTTGGTGAGCCAAGTGGGATTTGTGTACTGATCATTAGCAACCAGTATCATCAAGATTGGGTGAAAAAATATTTGCTGGTACTTCGGAAACTCGTTATTTCTTAGAAGCTTAGCAATCCCTCTCAATGAAAGTGCTTTTAGAGAGTCTGCGCCTAGGGCTACTTGAAGAGGAAACAAACCATAGAGAAAAAAACTCAGAACTCCTTTATTTTGTCAAGTTTCAAAGAGCTACTACAAACCATGTTGGATTTAGAGTTCCAAATTCATCTATCAATATATGAGAGAACAGAGTAAAACCTAAATATAAAAACGACTACTGTAGACGAACGCTTCAACCTAGAAGAACAAAATTTGGTGAGCCAAGTGGGATCTGTGTACTGATCATTACCACCAAGTATCATCAAGTTTGGGTGAAAAAATATTTGCTGGTATTTCAGAAACTCGTTATTTCTTAGAAGCTTGGCAACGCCTCTCAATGAAAGTGGTTTTCCACAGTCTATGCCTAGGGCTACTTGAAGAGGAAACAAACCATAGAGACAAAACTCAGAACTCCTTTATTTGTCAAGTTTCAAAGAGCTACTACAAACCATGTTGGATTTAGAGTTCCAAATTCATCTATCTATATAGGAGAGAACAGAGAGATACCTAAATATAAAAACTGGTACTGTAGACGAACGCTTCAACCTAGAAGAACAAAATTTGGTGAGCCAAGTGGGATCTGTGTACTGATCATTACCACCAAGTATCATCAAGATTGGGTGAAAAAATATTTGCTGGTACTTCGGAAACTCGTTATTTCTTAGAAGCTTGGCAACCCCTCTCAATGAAATTGCTTTTCCACAGTCTGCGCCTAGGGCTACTTGAAGAGGAAACAAACCATAGAGACAAAACTCAGAACTCCTTTATTTTGTCAAGTTTCAAAGAGCTACTACAAACCATGTTGGATTTAGAGTTCCAAATTCATCTATCTATATATGAGAGAACAGAGTGAAACCTAAATATAAAAACGGCTACTGTAGACGAACGCTTCAACCTAGAAGAACAAAATTTGGTGAGCCAAGTGGGATCTGTGTACTGATCATTACCACCAAGTATCATCAAGATTGGGTGAAAAAATATTTGCTGGTATTTCGGAAACTCGTTATTTCTTAGAAGCTTGGCAACCCCTCTCAATGAAAGTGCTTTTCCACAGTCTGTGCCTAGGGCTACTTGAAGAGGAAACAAACCATAGAGACAAAACTGAGAACTCCTTTATTTTGTCAAGTTTCAAAGAGCTACTACAATCCATGTTGGATTTAGAGTTCCAAATTCATCTATCTATATAGGAGAGAACAGAGAGAAACCTAAATATAAAAACTGCTACTGTAGACGAACGCTTCAACCTAGAAGAACAAAATTTGGTGAGCCAAGTGGGATCTGTGTACTGATCATTACCACCAAGTATCATCAAGATTGGGTGAAAAAATATTTGCTGGTAGTTCGGAAAATCGTTATTTCTTAGAAGCTTGGCATCCCCTGTCAATGAAAGTGCTTTTCGAGAGTCTGCGCCTAGGTCTACTTGAAGAGGAAACAACCATAGAGAAAAAAACTCAGAACTCCTTTATTTTGTCAAGTTTCAAAGAGCTACTACAAACCATGTTGGATTTAGAGTTCCAAATTAATCTATCAATATATGAGAGAACAGAGTGAAACCTAAATATAAAAACAACTACTGTAGACGAACGCTTCAACCTAGAAGAGCAAAATTTGGTGAGCCAAGTGGGATCTGTGTACTGATCATTACCACCAAGTATCATCAAGATTGGGTGAAAAAATATTTGCTGGTAGTTCGGAAAATCGTTATTTCTTAGAAGCTTGGCAACCCCTGTCAATGAAAGTGCTTTTCGAGAGTCTGCGCCTAGGTCTACTTGAAGAGGAAACAACCATAGAGAAAAAAACTCAGAACTCCTTTATTTTGTCAAGTTTCAAAGAGCTACTACAAACCATGTTGGATTTAGAGTTCCAAATTAATCTATCAATATATGAGAGAACAGAGTGAAACCTAAATATAAAAACAACTACTGTAGACGAACGCTTCAACCTAGAAGAGCAAAATTTGGTGAGCCAAGTGGGATCTGTGTACTGATCATTACCACCAAGTATCATCAAGTTTGGGTGAAAAAATATTTGCTGGTATTTCAGAAACTCGTTATTTCTTAGAAGCTTGGCAATGCCTCTCAAGGAAAGTGGTTTTCCACAGTCTATGCCTAGGGCTACTTGAAGAGGAAACAAACCATAGAGACAAAACTCAGAACTCCTTTATTTTGTCAAGTTTCAAAGAGCTACTACAATCCATGTTGGATTTAAAGTTCCAAATTCATCTATCTATATAGGAGTGAACAGAGAGATACCTAAATATAAAAACTGCTACTGTAGACGAACGCTTCAACCTAGAAGAACAAAATTTGGTGAGCCAAGTGGGATCTGTGTACTGATCATTACCACCAAGTATCATCAAGATTGGGTGAAAAAATATTTGCTGGTACTTCGGAAACTCGTTATTTCTTAGAAGCTTGGCAACCCCTCTCAATGAAAGTGCTTTTCCACAGTTTGCGCCTAGGGCGACTTGAAGAGGAAACAAACCATAGAGACAAAACTCAGAACTCCTTTATTTTGTCAACTTTCAAAGAGCTACTACAAACCATGTTGGATTTAGAGTTCCAAATTCATCTATCTATATATGAGAGAACAGAGTGAAACCTAAATATAAAAACGGCTACTGTAGACGAACGCTTCAACTTAGAAGAACAAAATTTGGTGAGCCAAGTGGGATTTGTGTACTGATCATTAGCAACCAGTATCATCAAGATTGGGTGAAAAAATATTTGCTGATATTTCGGAAACTCGTTATTTTTTAGAAGCTTGGCAACCCCCTCAATGAAAGTGGTTTTCCACAGTCTGTGCCTAGGGCTAATTGAAGAGGAAACAAACCATAGAGACAAAACTCAGAGCTCTTTATTTTGTCAAGTTTCAAAGAGCTACTACAAACCATGTTGGATTTAGAGTTCCAAATTCATCTATCTATATATGAGAGAACAGAGTGAAACTTAAATATAAAAACTGCTACTGTAGACGAACGCTTCAACCTAGAAGAACAAAATTTGGTGAGCCAAGTGGGATCTGTGTACTGATCATTACCACCAAGTATCATCAAGATTGGGTGAAAAAACATTTGCTGGTATTTCGGAAACTCGTCATTTCTTAGAAGCTTGGCAACCAATCTCAATGAAAGTGGGTTTTCCACAGTCTGTGCCTAGGGGTACTTGAAGAGGAAACAAACCATAGAGACAAAACTGAGAACTCCTTAATTTTGTCAAGTTTCAAAGAGCTACTACAATCCATGTTGGATTTAAAGTTCCAAATTCATCTATCTATATAGGAGAGAACAGAGAGAAACCTAAATATAAAAACTGCTACTGTAGACGAACGCGTAAACCTAGACGAACAAAATTTGGTGAGCCAAGTGGGATTTGTGTACTGATCATTACCACCAAGTATCATCAAGATTGGGTGAAAAAATATTTGCTGGTATTATGGAAACTCGTTATTTCTTAGAAGCTTGGCAACCCCTCTCAATGAAATTGCTTTTCCACAGTCTGTGCCTAGGGCTATTTGAAGAGGAAACAAACCATAGAGACAAAACTGAGAACTCCTTTATTTTGTCAAGTTTCAAAGAGCTACTACAAACCATGTTGGATTTAGAGTTCCAAATTCATGTATCTATATAGGAGAGAACAGATCTAAACCTAAATATAAAAACTTCTACTGTAGGCGAACGCTTCAACCTAGAAGAACACAATTTGGTGAGCCAAGTTTGATTTGTGTACTGATCATTAGCAACCAGAATCATCAAGATTGGGTGAAAAAATATTTGCTGGTACTTCGGAAACTCGTTATTTCTTAGAAGCTTGGCAACCCCTCTCATTGAAAGTGCTTTTCCACAGTCTATGCCTTGGGCTACTTGAAGAGGAAACAATCCATAGACACAAAACTGAGAACTCCTTTATTTTGTCAAGTTTCAAAGAGCTACTACAAACAATGTTGGATTTAGAGTTCCAAATTCATATATCTATATAGGAGAGAACAGAGGGAAACCTAAATATAAAAACTGCTACTGTAGGCGAACGCTTAAACCTAGCAGAACACAATTTGGTGAGCCAAGTGGGATTTGTGTACTGTTCATTAGCAACAAGTATCATCAAGATTGGGTGAAAAAATATTTTCTGGTATTTCAGAAACTCGTTATTTCTTAGAAGCTTGGAAACCCCTCTCAATGAAAGTGCTTTTCAACAGTGTGTGCCTAGTGCTAATTGAAGAGGAAACAATCCATAGACACAAAACTGAGAACTCCTTTATTTTGTCAAGTTTCAAAGAGGTACTACAAACCATGTTGGATTTAGAGTTCCAAATTCATCTATCTATACAGGAGAGAACAGAGGGAAACCGAAATATAAAAACTGCTACTGTAGACGAACGCTTCAACCTAGAAGAACAAAATTTGGTGAGCCAAGTGGGATTTGTGTACAGATCATTAGCAACAAGTATCATCAAGATTGGGTGAAAAAATATTTGCTGGTACTTCGGAAACTCGTTATTTCTTAGAAGCTTGGCAACCCCTCTTAATGAAAGTGCTTTTCCAGAGTCTGCGCCTAGGGCTACTTGAAGAGGAAACAAACCATAGAGACAAAACTCAGAACTCCTTTATTTTGTCAAGTTTCAAAGAGCTACTACAATCCATGTTGGATTTAGAGTTCCAAATTCTTATATCTATATAGGAGAGAACAGAGAGAAACCTAAATATAAAAACTGCAACTGTAGACGAACGCTTCAACCTAGAAGAACAAAATTTGGTGAGCCAAGTGGGATCTGTGTACTGATCATTACCACCAAGTATCATCAAGATTGGGTGAAAAAATATTTCCTGCTATTTCGGAAACTCGTTATTTCTTAGAAGCTTGGCAACCCCTCTCAATGAAAGTGCTTTTCCACAGTCTGTGCCTAGGGCTACTTGAAGAGGAAACAAACCATAGAGACAAAACAGAGAACTCCTTTATTTTGTCAAGTTTCAAAGAGCTACTACAAACCACGTTGGATGTAGAGTTACAAATTCATATATCTATATAGGAGAGAACAGAGGGAAACCTAAATATAAAAACTTCTACTGTAGGCGAACGCTTCAACCGAGAAGAACACAGTTTGGTGAGCCAAGTGGGATTTGTGTACTGATCATTAGCAACCAGTATCATCAAGATTGGGTGAAAAAATATTTGCTGGTACTTCGGAAACTCGTTATTTCTTAGAAGCTTGGCAACCCCTCTCAATGAAATTGCTTTTGCAGAGTCTGCGCCTAGGGCTACTTGAAGAGGAAACAAACCATAGAGAAAAAAACTCAGAACTCCTTTATTTTGTCAAGTTTCAAAGAGCTACTACAAACCATGTTGGATTTAGTGTTCCAAATTCATCTATCAATATATGAGAGAACAGAGTGAAACCTAAATATAAAAACGACTACTGTAGACAAACGCTTCAACCTAGAAGAACAAAATTTGGTGAGCCAAGTGGGATCTGTGTACTGATCATTACCACCAAGTATCATCAAAATTGGGTGAAAAAATATTTGCTGGTATTTCAGAAACTCGTTATTTCTTAGAAGCTTGGCAACGCCTCTCAATGAAAGTGGTTTTCCCCAGTCTATGCCTAGGGCTACTTGAAGAGTAAACAAACCATAGAGACAAAACTCCGAACTCATTTATTTTGTCAAGTTTCAAAGAGCTACTACAAACCATGTAGGATTTAGAGTTCCAAATTCATCTATCTATATAGGAGAGAACAGAGAGATACCTAAATATAAAAACTGCTACTGTAGACGAACGCTTCAACCTAGAAGAACAAAATTTGGTGAGCCAAGTGGCATTTGTGTACTGATCATTAGCAACCAGTATCATCAAGATTGGGTTACAAAATATTTGCTGGTACTTGGGAAACTCGTTATTTCTTAGAAGCTTGGCAACCCCTCTCAATGAAAGTGCTTTTCCAGAGTCTGCGCCTAGGGCTACGTGAAGAGGAAACAAACCATAGAGACAAAACTCAGAACTCCTTTATTTTGTCAAGTTTCAAAGAGCTACTACAAACCATGTTGGATTTAGAGTTCCAAATTCATGTATCTATATATGAGAGAACAGAGTGAAACCTAAATATAAAAACGGCTACTGTAGACGAACGCTTCAACCTAGAAGAACAAAATTTGGTGAGCCAAGTGGGATTTGTGTACTGATCATTAGCAACAAGTATCATCAAGATTGTGTGAAAAAATATTTGCTGATATTTCGGAAACTCGTTATTTCTTAGAAGCTTGGCAACCCCCTCAATGAAAGTGGTTTTCCACAGTCTGTGCCTAGGGCTAATTGAAGAGGAAACAAACCATAGAGACAAAACTCAGAACTCTTTATTGTGTCAAGTTTCAAAGAGCTACTACAAACCATGTTGGATTTAGAGTTCCAAATTCAACTATCTATATATGAGAGAACAGAGTGAAACCTAAATATAAAAACTGCTACTGTAGACGAACGCTTCAACCAAGAAGAACAAAATTTGGTGAGCCAAGTGGGATCTGTGTACTGATCATTACCACCAAGTATCATCAAGATTGGGTGAAAAAGTATTTGCTGGTATTTCGGAAACTCGTTATTTCTTAGAAGCTTGGCAACCCATCTCAATGAAAGTGGTTTTCCACAGTCTGTACCTAGGGCTACTTGAAGAGGAAACAAACCATAGAGACAAAACTGAGAACTCCTTTATTTTGTCAAGTTTCAAAGAGCTACTACAATCCATGTTGGATTTAAAGTTCCAAATTCATCTATCTATATAGGAGAGAACAGAGAGAAACCTAAATATAAAAACTGCTACTGTAGACGAACGCTTCAACGTAGACGAACAAAATTTGGTGAGCCCAGTGGGATTTGTGTTCTGATCATTACCACCAAGTATCATCAAGATTGGGTGAAAAAATATTTGCTGGTATTATGGAAACTCGTTATTTCTTAGAAGCTTGGCAAACTCTCTCAATGAAAGTGCTTTTCCACAGTCTGTGCCTAGGGCTACTTGAAGAGGAAACAAACCATAGAGACAAAACTGAGAACTCCTTTATCTTGTCAAGTTTCAAAGAGGTACTATAAACCATGTTGGATTTAGAGTTCTAAATTCATCTATCTATATATGAGAGAACAGAGTGAAACCTAAATATAAAAACTGCTACTGTAGACGAACGCTTCAACCTAGAAGAACAAAATTTGGTGAGCCAAGTGGGATCTGTGTACTGATCATTACCACCAAGTATCATCAAGATTGGGTGAAAAAATATTTGCTGGTATTTTGGAAACTCGTTATTTCTTAGAAGCTTGGCAACCCCTCTCAATGAAATTGCTTTTCCACAGTCTGTGCCTAGGTCTACTTGAAGAGGAAACAAACCATAGAGACAAAACTGAGAACTCCTTTATTTTGTCAAGTTTCTAAGAGCTACTACAAACCATGTTGGATTTAGAGTTCTAAATTCATCTATCTATATATGAGAGAACAGAGTGAAACCTAAATATAAAAACGGCTACTGTAGACGAACGCTTCAACCTAGAAGAACAAAATTTGGTGAGCCATGTGGGTACTGTGTACTGATCATTACCACCAAGTATCTTCAAGATTGGGTGAAAAAATATTTGCTTATATTTCGGAAACTCGTTATTTCTTAGAAGATTGGCAACCCCTCTCAATGAAAGTGGTTTTCCACAGTCTGTTCCTAGGGCTACTTGAAGAGGAAACAAACCATAGAGACAAAACTCAGAACTCCTTTATTTTGCCAAGTTTCAAAGGGCTACTACAAACCATGTTGGATTTAGAGTTCCAAATTCATATATCTATATAGAGAGAACAGAGGGAAACCTAAATATAAAAACTGCTACTGTAGGCGAACGCTTCAACCTAGCAGAACACAATTTTGTGAGCCAAGTGGGATTTGTGCACTGATCATTAGCAACAAATATCATCAAGTTTGGGTTAAAAAATATTTGCTGGTACTTCGGAAACTCGTTATTTCTTAGAAGCTTGGCAAAGTCTCTCAATGAAAGTGCTTTTCCACAGTGTGTGCCTAGTGCTAATTGAAGAGGAAACAATCCATAGAGACAAAACTCAGAACTCCTTTATTTTGTCAAGTTTCAAAGAGCTACTACAAACCATGTTGGATTTAGAGTTCCAAATTCATCTATCTATATATGGGAGAACAGAGTGAAACCTAAATATAAAAACGG
>NW_027517826.1:0-39319 GCF_048772815.1 Callospermophilus lateralis | reverse complement strand
AAACTTGTAATTTCTTAGAAGCCTGGCAACCACTCTCAATGAATGTGCTTTTCCACAGTCTGTGCCTAGGGCTACTTGAAGAGGAAACAAACCATAGAGAGAAATCTGAGAACTCCTTTATTTTGTCAAGTTTCAAAGAGCTACTATAAACCCTGTTGGATTTAGTGTTCCAAATTCTTCTATCTATATAGGAGAGAACAGAGGGAAACCTAAATATAAAAACTGCTATTGTAGACCAACGTTTCAACCTAGAAGAACAAAATTTGGTGAGCAAAGTGGGATTTGTGTACTGATCATTACCACCAAGTATCATCAAGATTGGGTGAAAAATATTTGCTGGTATTTTGGAAACTCGTTATTTCTTAGAAGCTTGGCAACCCATCTCAATCAAAGTGCTTTCCACAGTCTGTGCCTAGGGCTACTTGAAGAGGAAACAAACCACAGAGACAAAACTGAGAACTCCTTTATTTTGTCAAGTTTCAAAGAGCTACTACAAACCATGTTGGATTTAGAGTTCCAAATTCATCTATCTATATAGGAGAGAACAGAGGGAGACCTAAATATAAAAACTGCTACTGTAGACGAACGCTTCAACCTAGAAGAACAAAATTTGGTGAGCCAAGTGGGATTTGGGTACTGATCATTACCACCAAGTATCATCAAGATTGGGTGAAAAAATATTTGCTGGTATTTCGGAAAATCGTAATTTCTTAGAAGCTTGGCAACCCCTCTCAATGAAAGTGCTTTTCCACAGTCTGTGCCTAGGGCTACTTGAAGAGGAAACAAACCATAGAGACAAAACTGAGAACTCCTTTATTTTGTCAAGTTTCAAAAGCTACTACAAACCATGTTGGATTTAGAGTTCCAAATTCATCTATCTATATAGGAGAGAACAGAGGGAAACAAAATATAAAAACTGCTACTTTAGACGAACGCTTCAACCTAGAAGAACAAAATTTGGTGAGCTAAGTCGGATTTGAGTAATGATCATTACCACCAACTATCATCAAGATTGGCTGAAAAAATATTTGCTGGTATTTCGGAAACTCGTTATTTCTTAGACGCTTGGCAACCCCTCTCAATGAAAGTGCTTTTCCACAGTCTGTGCCTAGGGCAACTTGAAGAGGAAACAAACCATGGAGACAAAACTGAGAACTCCTTTATTTTGTCAAGTTTCAAAGAGCTACTACAAACCATGTTGGATTTAGAGTTCCAAATTCATCTATCTATATAGGAGAGAACAGAGGGAAACCTAAATATAAAAACTGCTACTGTAGACGAACGCTACAACCTAGAAGAACAGAATTTGGTGAGCCAAGTGGGATTTGTGTACTGATCATCAGCAACAGGTATCATCAAGATTGGCTGAAAAAATATTTGCTGGTATTTCGGAAACTCGTTATTTCTTAGAAGCTTGGCAACCCCTCTCAATGAAAGTGCTTTTCCACAGTCTGTGCCTAGGGCAACTTGAAGTGGAAACAAACCATAGAGACAAAACTGAGAACTCCTTTATTTTGTCAAGTTTCAAAGAGCTACTACAAACCATGTTGGATTTAGAGTTCCAAATTCATCTATCTATATAGGAGAGAACAGAGGGAAACCTAAATATAAAAACTGCTACTGTAGACGAATGCTTCAACCTAGAAGAACAAAATTTGGTGAGCCAAGTGGGATTTGTGTACTGATCATTACCACCAAGTATCATCAAGATTGCGTGAAAAAATATTTGCTGGTATTTCGGAAACTCGTTATTTCTTAGAAGCTTGGCAACCCCTCTCAATGAAAGTGCTTTTCCACATTCTGTGCCTAGGGCTACTTGAAGAGGAACCAAATCATAGAGAGAAAACTGAGAACTCCTTTATTTTGTCAAGTTTCAAAGAGCTACTATAAACCCTGTTGGATTTAGTGTTCCAAATTCGTCTATCTATATAGGAGAGAACAGAGGGAAACCTAAATATAAAAACTGCTACTGTAGACGAACGCTTCAACCTAGAAGAACAAAATTTGGTGAGCCAACTGCGATTTGTGTCCTGATCATTACCACCAAGAATCATCAAGATTGGGTGAAAAAATATTTGCTGGTATTTCGGAAACTCGTTATTTCTTAGAAGCTTTGCAACCCATCTCAATGAAAGTGCTTTCCACAGTCTGTGCCTAGGGCTATTTGAAGAGGAAACAAACCATAAATACAAAACTGAGAACTCCTTTATTTTGTCAAGTTTCAAAGAGCTACTACAAATCATGTTGGATTTAGAGTTCCAAATTCATCTATCTATATAGGAAAGAACAGAGAGAAACCTAAATATAAAAACAGATACTGTAGACGAACGCTTCAACCTAGAAGAACAAAATTTGGTGAGCCTAGTGGGATTTGTGTAGTGATCATTACCACCAAGAATCATCAAGATTGGGTGAAAAAATATTTCCTGGTATTTCGGAAACTTGTAATTTCTTAGAAGCCTGGCAACCACTCTCAATGAATGTGCTTTTCCACAGTCTGTGCCTAGGGCTACTTGAAGAGGAAACAAACCATAGAGAGAAATCTGAGAACTCCTTTATTTTGTCAAGTTTCAAAGAGCTACTATAAACCCTGTTGGATTTAGTGTTCCAAATTCTTCTATCTATATAGGAGAGAACAGAGGGAAACCTAAATATAAAAACTGCTATTGTAGACCAACGTTTCAACCTAGAAGAACAAAATTTGGTGAGCAAAGTGGGATTTGTGTAGTGATCATTACCACCAAGAATCATCAAGATTGGGTGAAAAAATATTTGCTGGTATTTCGGAAACTTGTAATTTCTTAGAAGCCTGGCAACCACTCTCAATGAATGTGCTTTTCCACAGTCTGTGCCTAGGGCTACTTGAAGAGGAAACAAACCATAGAGAGAAATCTGAGAACTCCTTTATTTTGTCAAGTTTCAAAGAGCTACTATAAACCCTGTTGGATTTAGTGTTCCAAATTCTTCTATCTATATAGGAGAGAACAGAGGGAAACCTAAATATAAAAACTGCTATTGTAGACCAACGTTTCAACCTAGAAGAACAAAATTTGGTGAGCAAAGTGGGATTTGTGTACTGATCATTACCACCAAGTATCATCAAGATTGGGTGAAAAAATATTTGCTGGTATTTTGGAAACTCGTTATTTCTTAGAAGCTTGGCAACCCATCTCAATCAAAGTGCTTTCCACAGTCTGTGCCTAGGGCTACTTGAAGAGGAAACAAACCACAGAGACAAAACTGAGAACTCCTTTATTTTGTCAAGTTTCAAAGAGCTACTACAAACCATGTTGGACTTAGAGTTCCAAATTCATCTATCTATATAGGAGAGAACAGAGGGAGACCTAAATATAAAAACTGCTACTGTAGACGAACGCTTCAACCTAGAAGAACAAAATTTGGTGAGGCAAGTGGGATTTGTGTACTGATCATTACCACCAAGTATCATCAAGATTGGGTGAAAAAATATTTGCTGGTATTTCGGAAACTCGTAATTTCTTAGAAGCTTGGCAACCCCTCTCAATGAAAGTGCTTTTCCACAGTCTGTGCCTAGGGCTACTTGAAGAGGAAACAAACCATAGAGACAAAACTGAGAACTCCTTTATTTTGTCAAGTTTCAAAGAGCTACTACAAACCATGTTGGATTTAGAGTTCCAAATTCATCTATCTATATAGGAGAGAACAGAGGGAAACCTAAATATAAAAACTGCTACTGTAGACGAACGCTACAACCTAGAAGAACAGAATTTGGTGAGCCAAGTGGGATTTGTGTACTGATCATCAGCAACAGGTATCATCAAGATTGGCTGAAAAAATATTTGCTGGTATTTCGGAAACTCGTTATTTCTTAGAAGCTTGGCAACCCCTCTCAATGAAAGTGCTTTTCCACAGTCTGTGCCTAGGGCAACTTGAAGAGGAAACAAACCATGGAGACAAAACTGAGAACTCCTTTATTTTGTCAAGTTTCAAAGAGCTACTAAAATCCATGTTGGATTTAGAGTTCCAAATTCATCTATCTAAATAGGAGAGAACAGAATGAAACCTATATATGAAAACTGCTACTGTAGACGAATGCTTCAACCTAGAAGAACAAAATTTGGTGAGCAAAGTGGGATTTGTGTACTGATCATTACTACCAAGTATCATCAAGATTGGGTGAAAAAATATTTGCTGGTATTTCGGAAACTCCTAATTTCTTAGAAGCTTTGCAACCCCTCTTAATGAAAGTGCTTTTCCACAGTCTGTGCCTAGGGCTACTTGAAGAGGAAACAAACCATAGAGACAAAACTGAGAACTCCTTTATTTTGTCAAGTTTCAAAGAGCTACTACAAACCATGTTGGATTTAGAGTTCCAAATTCATCTATCTATATAGGAGAGAACAGAGGGAAACCTAAATATAAAAACTGCTACTGTAGACGAATGCTTCAACCTAGAAGAACAAAATTTGGTGAGCCAAGTGGGATTTGTGTACTGATCATTACCACCAAGTATCATCAAGATTGCGTGAAAAAATATTTGCTGGTATTTCGGAAACTCGTTATTTCTTAGAAGCTTGGCAACCCCTCTCAATGAAAGTGCTTTTCCACATTCTGTGCCTAGGGCTACTTGAAGAGGAACCAAATCATAGAGAGAAAACTGAGAACTCCTTTATTTTGTCAAGTTTCAAAGAGCTACTATAAACCCTGTTGGATTTAGTGTTCCAAATTCGTCTATCTATATAGGAGAGAACAGAGGGAAACCTAAATATAAAAACTGCTACTGTAGACGAACGCTTCAACCTAGAAGAACAAAATTTGGTGAGCCAACTGCGATTTGTGTCCTGATCATTACCACCAAGAATCATCAAGATTGGGTGAAAAAATATTTGCTGGTATTTCGGAAACTCGTTATTTCTTAGAAGCTTTGCAACCCATCTCAATGAAAGTGCTTTCCACAGTCTGTGCCTAGGGCTATTTGAAGAGGAAACAAACCATAAATACAAAACTGAGAACTCCTTTATTTTGTCAAGTTTCAAAGAGCTACTACAAATCATGTTGGATTTAGAGTTCCAAATTCATCTATCTATATAGGAAAGAACAGAGAGAAACCTAAATATAAAAACAGATACTGTAGACGAACGCTTCAACCTAGAAGAACAAAATTTGGTGAGCCTAGTGGGATTTGTGTAGTGATCATTACCACCAAGAATCATCAAGATTGGGTGAAAAAATATTTCCTGGTATTTCGGAAACTTGTAATTTCTTAGAAGCCTGGCAACCACTCTCAATGAATGTGCTTTTCCACAGTCTGTGCCTAGGGCTACTTGAAGAGGAAACAAACCATAGAGAGAAATCTGAGAACTCCTTTATTTTGTCAAGTTTCAAAGAGCTACTATAAACCCTGTTGGATTTAGTGTTCCAAATTCTTCTATCTATATAGGAGAGAACAGAGGGAAACCTAAATATAAAAACTGCTATTGTAGACCAACGTTTCAACCTAGAAGAACAAAATTTGGTGAGCAAAGTGGGATTTGTGTAGTGATCATTACCACCAAGAATCATCAAGATTGGGTGAAAAAATATTTGCTGGTATTTCGGAAACTTGTAATTTCTTAGAAGCCTGGCAACCACTCTCAATGAATGTGCTTTTCCACAGTCTGTGCCTAGGGCTACTTGAAGAGGAAACAAACCATAGAGAGAAATCTGAGAACTCCTTTATTTTGTCAAGTTTCAAAGAGCTACTATAAACCCTGTTGGATTTAGTGTTCCAAATCCTTCTATCTATATAGGAGAGAACAGAGGGAAACCTAAATATAAAAACTGCTATTGTAGACCAACGTTTCAACCTAGAAGAACAAAATTTGGTGAGCAAAGTGGGATTTGTGTACTGATCATTACCACCAAGTATCATCAAGATTGGGTGAAAAAATATTTGCTGGTATTTTGGAAACTCGTTATTTCTTAGAAGCTTGGCAACCCATCTCAATCAAAGTGCTTTCCACAGTCTGTGCCTAGGGCTACTTGAAGAGGAAACAAACCACAGAGACAAAACTGAGAACTCCTTTATTTTGTCAAGTTTCAAAGAGCTACTACAAACCATGTTGGATTTAGAGTTCCAAATTCATCTATCTATATAGGAGAGAACAGAGGGAGACCTAAATATAAAAACTGCTACTGTAGACGAACGCTTCAACCTAGAAGAACAAAATTTGGTGAGCCAAGTGGGATTTGGGTACTGATCATTACCACCAAGTATCATCAAGATTGGGTGAAAAAATATTTGCTGGTATTTCGGAAAATCGTAATTTCTTAGAAGCTTGGCAACCCCTCTCAATGAAAGTGCTTTTCCACAGTCTGTGCCTAGGGCTACTTGAAGAGGAAACAAACCATAGAGACAAAACTGAGAACTCCTTTATTTTGTCAAGTTTCAAAGAGCTACTACAAACCATGTTGGATTTAGAGTTCCAAATTCATCTATCTATACAGGAGAGAACAGAGGAAAACAAAATATAAAAACTGCTACTTTAGACGAACGCTTCAACCTAGAAGAACAAAATTTGGTGAGCTAAGTCGGATTTGTGTAATGATCATTACCACCAACTATCATCAAGATTGGCTGAAAAAATATTTGCTGGTATTTCGGAAACTCGTTATTTCTTAGACGCTTGGCAACCCCTCTCAATGAAAGTGCTTTTACACAGTCTGTGCCTAGGGCTACTTGAAGAGGAAACAAACCATAGAGACCAAACTGAGAACTCCTTTATTTTGTCAAGTTTCAAAGAGCTACTACAATCCATGTTGGATTTAGAGTTCCAAATTCATCTATCTATATAGGAGAGAAGAGAGGGAAACCTAAATATAAAAACTGCTATTGTAGACGAACGCTTCAACCTAGAAGAACAAAATTTGGTGAGCCAACTGGGATTTGTGTCCTGATCATTACCACCAAGAATCATCAAGATTGGGTGAAAAAATATTTGCTGGTATTTCGGAAAATCGTTATTTCTTAGAAGCTTGGCAACCCATCTCAATGAAAGTGCTTTCCACAGTCTGTGCCTAGGGCTACTTCAAGAGGAAACAAACCATAAAGACAAAACTGAGAACTCCTTTATTTTGTCAAGTTTCAAAGAGCTACTACAAATCATGTTGGATTTAGAGTTCCAAATTCATCTATCTAAATAGGAGAGAACAGAATGAAACCTATATATGAAAACTGCTACTGTAGACGAATGCTTCAACCTAGAAGAACAAAATTTGGTGAGCAAAGTGGGATTTGTGTACTGATCATTACTACCAAGTATCATCAAGATTGGGTGAAAAAATATTTGCTGGTATTTCGGAAACTCCTAATTTCTTAGAAGCTTGGCAACCCCTCTTAATGAAAGTGCTTTTCCACAGTCTGTGCCTAGGGCTACTTGAAGAGGAAACAAACCATAGAGACAAAACTGAGAACTCCTTTATTTTGTCAAGTTTCAAAGAGCTACTACAAACCATGTTGGATTTAGAGTTCCAAATTCATCTATGTACATTGGAGAGAACAGAGGGATACCTAAATATAAAAACCGCTACTGTAGACGAACGCTTCAACCTAGAAGAACAAAATTTGGTGAGCCAAGTGGGATTTGTGTACTGATCATTACCACCAAGTATCATCAAGATTGGGTGAAAAAATATTTGCTGGTATTTCGGAAACTCGTTATTTCTTAGAAGCTTGGCAACCCTTCTCAATGAAACTGCTTTTACACTGTGTGTGCCTAGGGCTACTTGAAGAGGAAACAATCTGTAGAGTCAAAACTGAGAACTACTTTATTTTGTCAATTTTCAAAGAGCTACTAAAAACCATGTTGGATTTAGAGTTCCAAATTCATCTATCTATACAGGAGAGAACAGAGAGAAAACTAAATATAAAAACTGCTACTGTAGACGAACGCTTCAACCTAGAAAAACAAAATTTGGTGAGCCAAGTGGGATTTGTGTACTGATCATTACCACCATGTATCTTCAAGTTTGGGTGAAAAAATATTTGCTGGTATTTCGGAAACTCGTAATTTCTTAGAAGCTTGGCAACCCCTCTCAATGAAAGTGCTTTTCCACAGTCTGTGCCTAGGGCTACTTGAAGAGGAAACAAACCATAGAGACAAAACTGAGAACTCCTTTATTTTGTCAAGTTTCAAAAAGCTACTACAAACCATGTTGGATTTAGAGTTCCAAATTCATCTATCTATATAGGAGAGAACAGAGGGAAACCTAAATATAAAAACTGCTACTGTAGACGAATGCTTCAACCTAGAAGAACAAAATTTGGTGAGCCAAGTGGGATTTGTGTACTGATCATTACCACCAAGTATCATCAAGATTGCGTGAAAAAATATTTGCTGGTATTTCGGAAACTCGTTATTTCTTAGAAGCTTGGCAACCCCTCTC
Source organism: Callospermophilus lateralis (assembly GCF_048772815.1). Lineage (NCBI taxonomy): Eukaryota > Metazoa > Chordata > Mammalia > Rodentia > Sciuridae > Callospermophilus > Callospermophilus lateralis. The sequence continues at coordinate 30,916 of NW_027517826.1, read as the reverse complement.
AATGAAAGTGCTTTTCCACATTCTGTGCCTAGGGCTACTTGAAGAGGAACCAAATCATAGAGAGAAAACTGAGAACTCCTTTATTTTGTCAAGTTTCAAAGAGCTACTATAAACCCTGTTGGATTTAGTGTTCCAAATTCGTCTATCTATATAGGAGAGAACAGAGGGAAACCTAAATATAAAAACTGCTACTGTAGACGAACGCTTCAACCTAGAAGAACAAAATTTGGTGAGCCAACTGCGATTTGTGTCCTGATCATTACCACCAAGAATCATCAAGATTGGGTGAAAAAATATTTGCTGGTATTTCGGAAACTCGTTATTTCTTAGAAGCTTGGCAACCCATCTCAATGAAAGTGCTTTCCACAGTCTGTGCCTAGGGCTATTTGAAGAGGAAACAAACCATAAATACAAAACTGAGAACTCCTTTATTTTGTCAAGTTTCAAAGAGCTACTACAAATCATGTTGGATTTAGAGTTCCAAATTCATCTATCTATATAGGAAAGAACAGAGAGAAACCTAAATATAAAAACAGATACTGTAGACGAACGCTTCAACCTAGAAGAACAAAATTTGGTGAGCCTAGTGTTATTTGTGTAGTGATCATTACCACCAAGAATCATCAAGATTGGGTGAAAAAATATTTGCTGGTATTTCGGAAACTTGTAATTTCTTAGAAGCCTGGCAACCACTCTCAATGAATGTGCTTTTCCACAGTCTGTGCCTAGGGCTACTTGAAGAGGAAACAAACCATAGAGAGAAATCTGAGAACTCCTTTATTTTGTCAAGTTTCAAAGAGCTACTATAAACCCTGTTGGATTTAGTGTTCCAAATTCTTCTATCTATATAGGAGAGAACAGAGGGAAACCTAAATATAAAAACTGCTATTGTAGACCAACGTTTCAACCTAGAAGAACAAAATTTGGTGAGCAAAGTGGGATTTGTGTAGTGATCATTACCACCAAGAATCATCAAGATTGGGTGAAAAAATATTTGCTGGTATTTCGGAAACTTGTAATTTCTTAGAAGCCTGGCAACCACTCTCAATGAATGTGCTTTTCCACAGTCTGTGCCTAGGGCTACTTGAAGAGGAAACAAACCATAGAGAGAAATCTGAGAACTCCTTTATTTTGTCAAGTTTCAAAGAGCTACTATAAACCCTGTTGGATTTAGTGTTCCAAATTCTTCTATCTATATAGGAGAGAACAGAGGGAAACCTAAATATAAAAACTGCTATTGTAGACCAACGTTTCAACCTAGAAGAACAAAATTTGGTGAGCAAAGTGGGATTTGTGTACTGATCATTACCACCAAGTATCATCAAGATTGGGTGAAAAAATATTTGCTGGTATTTTGGAAACTCGTTATTTCTTAGAAGCTTGGCAACCCATCTCAATCAAAGTGCTTTCCACAGTCTGTGCCTAGGGCTACTTGAAGAGGAAACAAACCACAGAGACAAAACTGAGAACTCCTTTATTTTGTCAAGTTTCAAAGAGCTACTACAAACCATGTTAGATTTAGAGTTCCAAATTCATCTATCTATATAGGAGAGAACAGAGGGAGACCTAAATATAAAAACTGCTACTGTAGACGAACGCTTCAACCTAGAAGAACAAAATTTGGTGAGCCAAGTGGGATTTGGGTACTGATCATTACCACCAAGTATCATCAAGATTGGGTGAAAAAATATTTGCTGGTATTTCGGAAAATCGTAATTTCTTAGAAGCTTGGCAACCCCTCTCAATGAAAGTGCTTTTCCACAGTCTGTGCCTAGGGCTACTTGAAGAGGAAACAAACCATAGAGACAAAACTGAGAACTCCTTTATTTTGTCAAGTTTCAAAGAGCTACTACAAACCATGTTGGATTTAGAGTTCCAAATTCATCTATCTATATAGGAGAGAACAGAGGGAAACCTAAATATAAAAACCGCTACTGTAGACGAACGCTTCAACCTAGAAGAACAAAATTTGGTGAGCCAAGTGGGATTTGTGTACTGATCATTACCACCAAGTATCATCAAGATTGGGTGAAAAAATATTTGCTGGTATTTCGGAAACTCGTTATTTCTTAGAAGCTTGGCAACCCCTCTCAATGAAAGTGCTTTTCCACAGTGTGTGCCTAGGGCTACTTGAAGAGAAAACAATCCATAGAGACAAAACTGAGAACTCCTTTATTTTGTCAATTTTCAAAGAGCTACTACAAACCATGTTGGATTTAGAGTTCCAAATTCATCTATCTATACAGGAGAGAACAGAGGGAAACCTAAATATAAAAACTGCTACTGTAGACGAACGCTTCAACCTAGAAGAACAAAATTTGGTGAGCCAAGTGGGATTTGTGTACTGATCATTACCACCAAGTATCATCAAGATTGGGTGAAAAAATATTTGCTGGTATTTCGGAAACTCGTAATTTCTTAGAAGCTTGGCAACCCCTCTCAATGAAAGTGCTTTTCCATAGTCTGTGCCTAGGGCTACTTGAAGAGGAAACAAACCATAGAGACAAAACTGAGAACTCCTTTATTTTGTCAAGTTTCAAAGAGCTACTACAAACCATGTTGGATTTAGAGTTCCAAATTCATCTATCTATATAGGAGAGAACAGAGGGAAACCTAAATATAAAAACCGCTACTGTAGACGAACGCTTCAACCTAGAAGAACAAAATTTGGTGAGCCAAGTGGGATTTGTGTACTGATCATTACCACCAAGTATCATCAAGATTGGGTGAAAAAATATTTGCTGGTATTTCGGAAACTCGTTATTTCTTAGAAGCTTGGCAACCACTCTCAATGAAACTGCTTTTCCACAGTCTGTGCCTAGGGCTACTTGAAGAGGAAACAAACCATAGAGACAAAACTGAGAACTCCTTTATTTTGTCAAGTTTCAAAGAGCTACTACAAACCATGTTGGATTTAGAGTTCCAAATTCATCTATCTATATAGGAGAGAACAGAGGGAAACCTAAATATAAAAACTGCTACTGTAGACGAACGCTACAACCTAGAAGAACAGAATTTGGTGAGCCAAGTGGGATTTGTGTACTGATCATCAGCAACAGGTATCATCAAGATTGGCTGAAAAAATATTTGCTGGTATTTCGGAAACTCGTTATTTCTTAGAAGCTTGGCAACCCCTCTCAATGAAAGTGCTTTTCCACAGTCTGTGCCTAGGGCAACTTGAAGAGGAAACAAACCATGGAGACAAAACTGAGAACTCCTTTATTTTGTCAAGTTTCAAAGAGCTACTAAAATCCATGTTTGATTTAGAGTTCCAAATTCATCTATCTATATAGGAGAGAACAGAGGGAAACCTAAATATAAAAACTGCTACTGTAGACGAATGCTTCAACCTAGAAGAACAAAATTTGGTGAGCCAAGTGGGATTTGTGTACTGATCATTACCACCAAGTATCATCAAGATTGGGTGAAAAAATATTTGCTGGTATTTCGGAAACTCGTTATTTCTTAGAAGCTTGGCAACCCCTCTCAATGAAAGTGCTTTTCCACATTCTGTGCCTAGGGCTACTTGAAGAGGAACCAAATCATAGAGAGAAAACTGAGAACTCCTTTATTTTGTCAAGTTTCAAAGAGCTACTATAAACCCTGTTGGATTTAGTGTTCCAAATTCGTCTATCTATATAGGAGAGAACAGAGGGAAACCTAAATATAAAAACTGCTACTGTAGACGAACGCTTCAACGTAGAAGAACAAAATTTGGTGAGCCAACTGCGATTTGTGTCCTGATCATTACCACCACGAATCATCAAGATTGGGTGAAAAAATATTTGCTGGTATTTCGGAAACTCGTTATTTCTTAGAAGCTTGGCAACCCCTCTCAATGAAACTGCTTTTCCACAGTGTGTGCCTAGGGCTACTTGAAGAGAAAACAATCCATAGAGACAAAACTGAGAACTCCTTTATTTTGTCAATTTTCAAAGAGCTACTACAAACCATGTTGGATTTAGAGTTCCAAATTCATCTATCTATACAGGAGAGAACAGAGGGAAACCTAAATATAAAAACTGCTACTGTAGACGAACGCTTCAACCTAGAAGAACAAAATTTGGTGAGGCAAGTGGGATTTGTGTACTGATCATTACCACCAAGTATCATCAAGATTGGGTGAAAAAATATTTGCTGGTATTTCGGAAACTCGTAATTTTTTAGAAGCTTGGCAACCCCTCTCAATGAAAGTGCTTTTCCACAGTCTGTGCCTAGGGCTACTTGAAGAGGAAACAAACCATAGAGACAAAACTGAGAACTCCTTTATTTTGTCAAGTTTCAAAGAGCTACTACAAACCATGTTGGATTTAGAGTTCCAAATTCATCTATCTAAATAGGAGAGAACAGAATGAAACCTATATATAAAAACTGCTACTGTAGACGAATGCTTCAACCTAGAAGAACAAAATTTGGTGAGCAAAGTGGGATTTGTGTACTGATCATTACCACCAAGTATCATCAAGATTGTGTTAAAAAATATTTGCTGGTATTTCGGAAACTCGTAATTTCTTAGAAGCTTGGCAAAACTTCTCAATGAAAGTGCTTTTCCACAGTCTGTGCCTAGGGCTACTTGAAGAGGAAACAAACCATAGAGACAAAACTGAGAACTCCTTTATTTTTTCAAGTTTCAAAGAGCTACTACAAACCGTGTTGGATTTAGAGTTCCAAATTCATCTATCTATATAGGAGAGAACAGAGGGAAACCTAAATATCAAAACTGCTACTGTAGACGAACGCTTCAACCTAGAAGAACAAAATTTGGTGAGCCAAGTGCGATTTGTGTACTGATCATTACGACCAAGTAACATCAAGATTGGGTGAAAAAATATTTACTGGTATTTCGGAAATTCGTAATTTCTTAGAAGCTTGGCAACACCTCTCAATGAAAGTGCTTTTCCACAGTCTGTGCCTAGGGCTACTTGAAGAGGAAACAAACCATAGAGACAAAACTGAGAACTCCTTTATTTTGTCAAGTTTCAACCAGCTACAACAAACCATGTTGGATTTAGAGTTCCAAATTCATCTATCTATATAGGAGAGAACAGAGGGAAACCTAAATATAAAAACTGCTACTGTAGACGAACGCTTCAACCTAGAAGAACAAAATTTGGTGAGCCAAGTGGGATTAGTGTACTGATCATTACCACCAACTATCATCAGGATTGGGTGAAAAAATATTTGCTGATATTTCGGAAACTCATTATTTCTTAGAAGCTTGGCAACCCCTCTCAATGAAAGTGCTTTTCCACAGTCTGTGCCTAGGGCTACTTGAAGAGGAAACAAACCATAGAGACAAAGCTCAGAACTCCATTATTTTGTCATGTTCAAAGAGCTACTACAAACCATGTTGGAATTAGAGTTCCAAATTCATCTATCTATATATGAGAGAAAAGAGTGAAACCTAAATATAAAAACTGCTACTGTAGACGAACGCTTCAACCTAGAAGAACAAAATTTGGTGAGCCAAGTGGGATCTGTGTACTGATCATTACCACCAAGAATCATCAAGATTGGGTGAAAAAATTTTTGCTGGTATTTCGGAAACTAGTTATTTCTTAAAAGCTTGGCAACCCCTCTCAATGAAAGTGCTTTTCCACAGTCTGTGCCTAGGGCTACTTGAAGAGGAAACAAACCATAGAGACAAAACTGAGAACTCCTTTATTTTGTCAAGTTTCAAAGAGCTACTACAATCCATGTTGGATTTAGAGTTCCAAATTCATCTATCTATATAGGAAAGAACAGAGAGAAACCTAAATATAAAAACAGCTACTGTAGACGAACGCTTCAACCTAGAAGAACAAAATTTGGTGAGCCTAGTGGGATTTGTGTAGTGATCATTACCACCAAGAATCATCAAGATTGGGTGAAAAAATATTTGCTGGTATTTCGGAAACTTGTAATTTCTTAGAAGCCTAGCAACCACTCTCAATGAATGTGCTTTTCCACAGTCTGTGCCTAGGGCTACTTGAAGAGGAAACAAACCATAGAGAGAAATCTGAGAACTCCTTTATTTTGTCAAGTTTCAAAGAGCTACTATAAACCCTGTTGGATTTAGTGTTCCAAATTCTTCTATCTATATAGGAGAGAACAGAGGGAAACAAAATATAAAAACTGCTACTTTAGACGAACGCTTCAACCTAGAAGAACAAAATTTGGTGAGCTAAGTTGGATTTGTGTACTGATCATTACCACCAACTATCATCAAGATTGGCTGAAAAAATATTTGCTGGTATTTCGGAAACTCGTTATTTCTTAGACGCTTGGCAACCCCTCTCAATGAAAGTGCTTTTACACAGTCTGTGCCTAGGGCTACTTGAATAGGAAACAAACCATAGAGAGAAAACTCAGAACTCCTTTATTTTGTCAAGTTTCAAAGAGCTACTACAAACCATGTTGGATTTAGTGTTCCAAATTCATCTATCTATATATGAGAGAAAAGAGTGAAACCTAAATATAAAAACTGCTACTGTAGACTCAGGCTTCAACCTAGAAGAACACAATTTAGTGAGCCAAGTGGGATCTGTGTACTGATCATTACCACCAAGTATCATCAAGATTGGGTGAAAAATTTTTGCTGGTATTTCGGAAACTCGTTATTTCTTAAAAGCTTGGCAACCCCTCTCAATGAAAGTGCTTTTCCACAGTCTGTGCCTAGGGATACTTGAAGTGGAAACAAACCATAGAGACAAAACTGAGAACTCCTTTATTTTTTCAAGTTTCAAGGAGCTACTAGAATCCATGTTGGATTTAGAGTTAAAATTCATCTATCTATATAGGAGAGAACAGAGAGAAAACTAAATATAAAAACAGCTACTGTAGACGAATGCTTCAACATAGAAGAACAAAATTTGGTGAGCCTAGTGTGATTTGTGTACTGATCATTACCACCAAGTATCATCAAGATTGGGTGAAAAAATATTTGCTGGTATTTCGGAAACTTGTAATTTCTTAGAAGCCTGGCAACCACTCTCAATGAAAGTGCTTTTCCACAGTCTGTGCCTAGGGCTACTTGAAGAGGAAACAAACCATAGAGAGAAAACTGAGAACTCCTTGATTTTGTCAAGTTTCAAAGAGCTACTATAAACCATGTTGGATTTAGTGTTCCAAATTCATCTATCTATATAGGAGAGATCAGAGGGAAACCTAAATATAAAAACTGCTATTGTAGACCAACGTTTCAACCTAGAAGAACAAAATTTGGTGAGCCAAGTGGGATTTGTGTACTGATCATTACCACCAAGTATCATCAAGATTGCGTGAAAAAATATTTGCTGGTATTTCGGAAACTCGTTATTTCTTAGAAGCTTGGCAACCCATCTCAATGAAAGTGCTTTCCACAGTCTGTGCCTAGGGCTACTTGAAGAGGAAACAAACCATAGAGACCAAACTGAGAACTCCTTTATTTTGTCAAGTTTCAAAGAGCTACTACAATCCATGTTGGATTTAGAGTTCCAAATTCATCTATGTATATAGGAGAGAACAGAGGGATACCTAAATATAAACACCGCTACTGTAGACGAACGCTTCAACCTAGAAGAACAAAATTTGGTGAGCCAAGTGGGATTTGTGTACTGATCATTACCACCAAGTATCATCCAGATTGGGTGAAAAAATATTTGCTGGTATTTCGGAAACTCGTTATTTCTTAGAAGCTTGGCTACCCCTCTCAATGAAACTGCTTTTCCACTGTGTGTGCCTAGGACTACTTGAAGATGAAACAATCCGTAGAGACAAAACTAAGAACTACTTTATTTTGTCAGTTTTCAAAGAGCTACTAAAAACCATGTTGGATTTAGAGTTCCAAATTCATCTATCTATACAGGAGAGAACAGAGGGAAACCTAAATATAAAAACTGCTACTGTAGACGAACGCTTCAACCTAGAAGAACAAAATTTGGTGAGCCAAGTGGGATTTGTGTACTGATCATTACCACCATGTATCTTCAAGATTGGGTGAAAAAATATTTGCTGGTATTTCGGAAACTCGTAATTTCTTAGAAGCTTGGCAACCCCTCTCAATGAAAGTGCTTTTCAACAGTCTGTGCCTAGGGCTACTTGAAGAGGAAACAAACCATAGAGACAAAACTGAGAACTCCTTTATTTTGTCAAGTTTCAAAGAGCTACTACAAACCATGTTGGATTTAGAGTTCCAAATTCATCTATCTATATAGGAGAGAACAGAGGGAAACCTAAATATAAAAACTGCTACTGTAGACGAATGCTTCAACGTAGAAAAACAAAATTTCTTGAGCCAAGTGGGATTTGTGTACTGATCATTACCACCAAGTATCATCAAGATTGGGTGAAAAAATATTTGCTGGTATTTCGGAAACTCGTTATTTCTTAGAAGCTTGGTAACCCCTCTCAATAAAAGTGCTTTTCCACATTCTGTGCTTAGGGCTACTTGAAGAGGAAACAAACCATAGAGAGAAAACTGAGAACTCCTTTATTTTGTCAAGTTTCAAAGAGCTACTATAAACCCTGTTGGATTTAGTGTTCCAAATTCATCTATCTATATAGGAGAGAACAGAGGGAAACCTAAATATAAAAACTGCTATTGTAGACGAACGCTTCAACCTAGAAGAACAAAATTTGGTGAGCCAACTGGGAGTTGTGTCCTGATCATTACCACCAAGAATCATCAAGATTGGGTGAAAAAATATTTGCTGGTATTTCGGAAACTCGTTATTTCTTAGAAGCTTGGCAAACCATCTCAATGAAAGTGCTTTCCACAGTCTGTGCCTAGGGCTACTTGAAGAGGAAACAAACCATAAAGACAAAACTGAGAACTACTTTATTTTGTCAAGTTTCAAAGAGCTACTACAAACCATGTTGGATTTAGAGTTCCAAATTCATCTATCTATATAGGAGAGAACAGAGGGAAACCTAAATATAAAAACTGCTACTGTAGACGAACGCTACAACCTAGAAGAACAGAATTTGGTGAGCCAAGTGGGATTTGTGTACTGATCATCAGCAACAGGTATCATCAAGATTGGCTGAAAAAATATTTGCTGGTATTTCGGAAACTCGTTATTTCTTAGAAGCTTGGCAACCCCTCTCAATGAAAGTGCTTTTCCACAGTCTGTGCCTAGGGCAACTTGAAGTGGAAACAAACCATGGAGACAAAACTGAGAACTCCTTTTTTGTCAAGTTTCAAAGAGCTACTAAAATCCATGTTGGATTTAGAGTTCCAAATTCATCTATCTAAATAGGAGAGAACAGAATGAAACCTATATATGAAAACTGCTACTGTAGACGAATGCTTCAACCTAGAAGAACAAAATTTGGTGAGCAAAGTGGGATTTGTGTACTGATCATTACTACCAAGTATCATCAAGATTGGGTGAAAAAATATTTGCTGGTATTTCGGAAACTCCTAATTTCTTAGAAGCTTGGCAACCCCTCTCAATGAAAGTGCTTTTCCACAGTCTGTGCCTAGGGCTACTTGAAGAGGAAACAAACCATAGAGACAAAACTGAGAACTCCTTTATTTTGTCAAGTTTCAAAGAGCTACTACAAAGCATGTTGGATTTAGAGTTCCAAATTCATCTATCTAAATAGGAGAGAACAGAATGAAACCTATATATAAAAACTGCTACTGTAGACGAATGCTTCAACCTAGAAGAACAAAATTTGGTGAGCAAAGTGGGATTTGTGTACTGATCATTACCACCAAGTATCATCAAGATTGTGTTAAAAAATATTTGCTGGTATTTCGGAAACTCGTAATTTCTTAGAAGCTTGGCAAAACTTCTCAATGAAAGTGCTTTTCCACAGTCTGTGCCTAGGGCTACTTGAAGAGGAAACAAACCATAGAGACAAAACTGAGAACTCCTTTATTTTGTCAAGTTTCAACCAGCTACTACAAATCATGTTGGATTTAGAGTTCCAAATTCATCTATCTATATAGGAGAGAACAGAGTGAAAACTAAATATAAAAACTGCTACTGTAGACGAACGCTTCAACCTAGAAGAACAAAATTTGGTGAGCAAAGTGGGATTTGTGTACTGATCATTACCACCAAGTATCATCAGGATTGGGTGAAAAAATATTTGCTGGTATTTTGGAAACTCGTTATTTCTTAGAAGCTTGGCAACCCATCTCAATGAAAGTGCTTTCCACAGTCTGTGCCTAGGGCTACTTGAAGAGGAAACAAACCACAGAGACAAAACTGAGAACTCCTTTATTTTGTCAAGTTTCAAAGAGCTACTACAAACCATGTTGGATTTAGAGTTCCAAATTCATCTATCTATATAGGAGAGAACAGAGGGAGACCTAAATATAAAAACTGCTACTGTAGACGAACGCTTCAACCTAGAAGAACAAAATTTGGTGCGCCAAGTGGGATTTGGGTACTGATCATTACCACCAAGTATCACCAAGATTGGGTGAAAAAATATTTGCTGGTATTTCGGAAAATCGTAATTTCTTAGAAGCTTGGCAACCCCTCTCAATGAAAGTGCTTTTCCACAGTCTGTGCCTAGGGCTACTTGAAGAGGAAACAAACCATAGAGACAAAACTGAGAACTCCTTTATTTTGTCAAGTTTCAAAGAGCTACTACAAACCGTGTTGGCTTTAGAGTTCCAAATTCATCTATCTGTATAGGAGAGAACAGAGGGAAACCTAAATATAAAAACTGCTACTGTAGACGAATGCTTCAACCTAGAAGAACAGAATTTGGTGAGCCAAGTGGGATTTGTGTACTGATCATCAGCAACAGGTATCATCAAGATTGGCTGAAAAAATATTTGCTGGTATTTCGGAAACTCGTTATTTCTTAGAAGCTTGGCAACCCCTCTCAATGAAAGTGCTTTTCCACAGTCTGTGCCTAGGGCTACTTGAAGAGGAAACGAACCATAGAGACAAAACTGAGAACTCCTTTATTTTTTCAAGTTTCAAAGAGCTACTACAAACCGTGTTGGATTTAGAGTTCCAAATTCATCTATCTATATAGGAGAGTCAGAGGGAAACCTAAATATAAAAACTGCTACTGTAGACGAACGCTTCAACCTAGATGAACAAAATTTGTTGAGCCAAGTGGGATTTGTGTACTGATCATTAGCAACGAGTATTATCAAGATTGGGTGAAAAAATATTTGCTGGTATTTTGGAAACTCGTTATTTCTTAGAATCATGGCAAACCCTCTCAATGAAAGTGCTTTTCCACAGTGTGTGCCTAGGGCTTCTTGAAGAGGAAACAAACCATAGAGACAAAACTGAGAAAACCAGTATTTTGTCAAGTTTCAAAGAGCTACTACAAACCATGTTGGATTTAGAGTTCCAAATTCATCTATCTATATAGGAGAGAACAGAAGGAAAACTAAATATCAAAACTGCTACTGTAGACGAACGCTTCAACCTAGAAGAACAAAATTTGGTGAGCCAAGTGCGATTTGTGTACTGATCATTACGACCAAGTAACATCAAGATTGGGTGAAAAAATATTTGCTGGTATTTCGGAAATTCGTAATTTCTTAGAAGCTTGGCAACACCTCTCAATGAAAGTGCTTTTCCACAGTCTGTGCCTAGGGCTACTTGAAGAGGAAACAAACCATAGAGACAAAACTGAGAACTCCTTTATTTTGTCAAGTTTCAACCAGCTACTACAAACCATGTTGGATTTAGAGTTCCAAATTCATCTATCTATATAGGAGAGAACAGAGGGAAACCTAAATATAAAAACTGCTACTGTAGACGAACGCTTCAACCTAGAAGAACAAAATTTGGTGAGCCAAGTGGGATTAGTGTACTGATCATTACCACCAACTATCATCAAGATTGGGTGAAAAAATATTTGCTGATATTTCGGAAACTCATTATTTCTTAGAAGCTTGGCAACCCCTCTCAATGAAAGTGCTTTTCCACAGTCTGTGCCTAGGGCTACTTGAAGAGGAAACAAACCATAGAGACAAAGCTCAGAACTCCTTTATTTTGTCAAGTTTCAAAGAGCTACTACAAACCATGTTGGATTTAGAGTTCCAAATTCATCTATCCATATATGAGAGAAAAGAGTGAAACCTAAATATAAAAACTGCTACTGTAGACGAACGCTTCAACCTAGAAGAACAAAATTTGGTGAGCCAAGTGGGATCTGTGTACTGATCATTACCACCAAGAATCATCAAGATTGGGTGAAAAAATTTTTGCTGGTATTTCGGAAACTAGTTATTTCTTAAAAGCTTGGCAACCCCTCTCAATGAAAGTGCTTTTCCACAGTCTGTGCCTAGGGCTACTTGAAGAGGAAACAAACCATAGAGACAAAACTGAGAACTCCTTTATTTTGTCGAGTTTCAAAGAGCTACTACAATCCATGTTGGATTTAGAGTTCCAAATTCATCTATCTATATAGGAAAGAACAGAGAGAAACCTAAATATAAAAACAGCTACTGTAGACGAACGCTTCAACCTAGAAGAACAAAATTTGGTGAGCCTAGTGGGATTTGTGTAGTGATCATTACCACCAAGTATCATCAAGATTGGGTGAAAAAATATTTGCTGGTATTTCGGAAACTTGTAATTACTTAGAAGCCTAGCAACCACTCTCAATGAATGTGCTTTTCCACAGTCTGTGCCTAGGGCTACTTGAAGAGGAAACAAACCATAGAGAGAAAACTGAGAACTCCTTTATTTTGTCAAGTTTCAAAGGGCTACTATAAACCCTGTTGGATTTAGTGTTCCAAATTCTTCTATCTATATAGGAGAGAACAGAGGGAAACCTAAATATAAAAACTGCTATTGTAGACCAACGTTTCAACCTAGAAGAACAAAATTTGGTGAGCAAAGTGGGATTTGTGTACTGATCATTACCACCAAGTATCATCAAGATTGGGTGAAAAAATATTTGCTGGTATTTTGGAAACTCGTTATTTCTTAGAAGCTTGGCAACCCATCTCAATGAAAGTGCTTTCCACAGTCTGTGCCTAGGGCTACTTGAAGAGAAAACAAACCACAGAGACAAAACTGAGAACTCCTTTATTTTGTCAAGTTTCAAAGAGCTACTACAAACCATGTTGGATTTAGAGTTCCAAATTCATCTATCTATATAGGAGAGAACAGAGGGTGACCTAAATATAAAAACTGCTACTGTAGACGAACGCTTCAACCTAGAAGAACAAAGTTTGGTGAGCCAAGTGGGATTTGGGTACTGATCATTACCACCAAGTATCATCAAGATTGGGTGAAAAAATATTTGCTGGTATTTCGGAAAATCGTAATTTCTTAGAAGCTTGGCAACCCCTCTCAATGAATGTGCTTTTCCACAGTCTGTGCCTAGGGCTACTTGAAGAGGAAACAAACCATAGAGACAAAACTGAGAACTCCTTTATTTTGTCAAGTTTCAAAAAGCTACTACAAACCATGTTGGATTTAGAGTTCCAAATTCATCTATCTAAATAGGAGAGAACAGAATGAAACCTATATATAAAAACTGCTACTGTAGACGAATGCTTCAACCTAGAAGAACAAAATTTGGTGAGCAAAGTGGGATTTGTGTGCTGATCATTACCACCAAGTATCATCAAGATTGGTTTACAAAATATTTGCTGGTATTTCGGAAACTCGTAATTTCTTAGAAGCTTGGCAAAACTTCTCAATGAAAGTGCTTTTCCACAGTCTGTGCCTAGGGCTACTTGAAGAGGAAACAAACCATAGAGACAAAACTGAGAACTCCTTTATTTTTTCAAGTTTCAAAGAGCTACTACAAACCGTGTTGGATTTAGAGTTCCAAATTCATCTATCTATATAGGAGAGAACAGAGGGAAACCTAAATATAAAAACTGCTACTGTAGACGAACGCTTCAACCTAGAAGAACAAAATTTGTTGAGCCAAGTGGGATTTGTGTACTGATCATTAGCAACGAGTATTATCAAGATTGGGTGAAAAAATATTTGCTGGTATTTCGGAAACTCGTTATTTCTTAGAATCATGGCAACCCCTCTCAATAAAAGTGCTTTTCCACAGTGTGTGCCTAGGGCTACTTGAAGAGGAAACAAACCATAGAGACAAAACTGAGAACTCCTTTATTTTTTCAAGTTTCAAAGAGCTACTACAAACCGTGTTGGATTTAGAGTTCCGAATTCATCTATCTATATAGGAGAGAACAGAGGGAAAACTAAATATCAAAACTGCTACTGTAGACGAACGCTTCAACCTAGAACAACAAAATTTGGTGAGCCAAGTGCGATTTGTGTACTGATCATTAAGACCAAGTAACATCAAGATTGGGTGAAAAAATATTTGCTGGTATTTCGGAAATTCGTAATTTCTTAGAAGCTTGGCAACACCTCTCAATGAAAGTGCTTTTCCACAGTCTGTGCCTAGGGCTACTTGAAGAGGAAACAAACCATAGAGACAAAACTGAGAACTCCTTTATTTTGTCAAGTTTCAACCAGCTACTACAAACCATGTTGGATTTAGAGTTCCAAATTCATCTATCTATATAGGAGAGAACAGAGGGAAACCTAAATATAAAAACTGCTACTGTAGACGAACGCTTCAACCTAGAAGAACAAAATTTGGTGAGCCAAGTGGGAATAGTGTACTGATCATTACCACCAACTATCATCAAGATTGGGTGAAAAAATATTTGCTGATATTTCGGAAACTCATTATTTCTTAGAAGCTTGGCAACCCCTCTCAATGAAAGTGCTTTTCCACAGTCTGTGCCTAGGGCTACTTGAAGAGGAAACAAACCATAGAGAAAAAGCTCAGAACTCCTTTATTTTGTCACGTATCAAAGAGCTACTACAAACCATGTTGGATTTAGAGTTCCAAATTCATCTATCTATATATGAGAGAAAAGAGTGAAACCTAAATATAAAAACTGCTACTGTAGACGAACGCTTCAACCAAGAAGAACAAAATTTGGTGAGCCAAGTGGGATCTGTGTACTGATCATTACCACCAAGTATCATCAAGATTGCGTGAAAAAATATTTGCTGGTATTTCGGAAACTCGTTATTTCTTAGAAGCTTGGCAACCCATCTCAATGAAAGTGCTTTCCACAGTCTGTGCCTAGGGCTACTTGAAGAGGAACCAACCATAGAGACAAAACTGAGAACTCCTTTATTTTTTCAAGTTTCAAAGAGCTACTACAAACCATGTTGGATTTAGAGTTCCAAATTCATCTATCTATATAGGAGAGAACAGAGGGAAACCTAAACATAAAAACTGCTACTGTAGACGAACGCTTCAACCTAGAAGAACAAAATTTGGTGAGCCAAGTGGGATTTGTGTACTGATCATTACCACCAAGTATCATCAAGATTGGGTGAAAAAATATTTGCTGGTATTTCGGAAACTCGTTATTTCTCAGAAGCTTGGCAACCCCTCTCAATGAAAGTGCTTTTCCACAGTCTGTGCCTAGGGCTACTTGAAGAGGAAACAAACCATAGAGACAGAACTGAGAACTCCTTTATTTTGTCAAGTTTCAAAGAGCTACTACAAACCATGTTGGATTTAGAGTTCCAAATTCATCTATCTATATAGGAGAGAACAGAGGGAAACCTAAATATTAAAACTGCTACTGTAGAAGAACGCTTAAACCTAGAAGAACAAAATTTGGTGAGTCAAGTGGGATTTGTGTCCTGATCATTACCACCAAGTATCATCAAGATTGGGTGAAAAAATATTTGTTGGTATTTCGGAAACTCGTTATTTCTTAGAATCTTTGAAACCCCTCTCAATGAAAGTGCTTTTCCACAGTCTGTGCCTAAGGCTCTTTGAAAAGTAAACAAACCATAGAGACAAAACTGAGAACACCTTTATTTTGTCAAGATTCAAAGAGCTACTACAAACCATGTTGGATTTAGAGTTCCAAATTCATCTATCTATATAGGAGAGAAAATGGTTAAACCTAAATATAAAAACAGCTACTGTAGACGAACGCTTCAACTTAGAAGAACCAAAATTGGTGAGCCAAGTGGGATTTGTGTACTGATCATTAGCACCAAGTATCATCAATATTGGGTGAGGAAGTATTTGCTGGTATTTCGGAAACTCGTTATTTCTTAGAAGCTTGGCAACACCTCTCAATGAAAGTGGTTTTCCACAGTGTGTGCCTAGGGCTACTTGAAGAGGAAACAAACCATAGAGAAAACACTGAAAACTCATTTATTTTGTCAAGTTTCAAAGAGCTACTACAAACCATGTTGGATTTAGAGTTCCAAATTCATCTATCTATATAGGAGAAAAAAGGGTAAAACCTAAATATAAAAAGAGCTACTGTAGACTAACGCTTCAACTTAGAATTACCAAATTTGGTGAGCCAAGTGGGATTTGTGTACTGATCAATACCACCAAGTATCATCAAGATTGGGTGAAAAAATATTTGCTGGTATTTTGGAAACTCGTTATTTCTTAGAAGCTTGGCAACCCATCTCAATGAAAGTGCTTTCCACAGTCTGTGCCTAGGGCTACTTGAAGAGGAAACAAACCATAGAGACAAAACTGAGAACTCCTTTATTTTGTCAAGTTTCAAAGAGCTACTACAAACCATGTTGGATTTAGAGTTCCAAATTCATCTATCTATATAGGAGAGAACAGAGGGAAACCTAAATATAAAAACTGCTACTGTAGACGAACACTTCAACCTAGAAGAACAAAATTTGGTGAGCCAAGTGGGATTTGTGTACTGATCATTACCACCAAGTATCATCAAGATTGGGTGAAAAAATATTTGCTGGTATTCGGAAACTCGTTATTTCTTTAGAAGCTTGGCAACCCCTCTCAATAAAAGTGCTTTTCCACTGTGTTTGCCTAGGGCTACTTGAAGAGGAAACAATCCATAGAGACAAAACTGAGAACTCCTTTATTTTGTCAAGTTTCAAAGAGCTACTACAAACCATGTTGGATTTAGAGTTCCAAATTCATCTATCTATATAGGAGAGAACAGAGGGAAACCTAAATATAAAAACTGCTACTGTAGACGAACGCTTCAACCTAGAAGAACAAAATTTGGTGAGCCAAGTGGGATTTGTGTACTGATCATTACCACCAACTATCATCAAGATTGGCTGAAAAAATATTTGCTGGTGTTTCAGAAACTCGTTATTTCTTAGAAGTTTGGCAACCCCTCTCAATGAAAGTGCTTTTCCACAGTCTGTGCCTAGGGCAACTTGAAGAGGAAACAAACCATAGAGACAAAACTCAGAACTCCTTTATTTTGTCAAGTTTCAAAGAGCTACTACAAACCATGTTGTATTTAGAGTTCCAAATTCATCTATCTATATATGAGAGAAAAGAGTGAAACCTAAATATAAAAACTGCTACTGTAGACGAACGCTTCAACCTAGAAGAACAAAATTTGGTGAGCCAAGTGGGATCTGTGTACTGATCATTACCACCAAGTATCATCAAGATTGGGTGAAAAAATTTTTGCTGGTATTTCAGAAACTCGTTATTTCTTAAAAGCTTGGCAACCCCTCTCAATGAAAGTGCTTTTCCACAGTCTGTGCCTAGGGCTACTTGAAGAGGAAACAAACCATAGAGACAAAACTGAGAACTCCTTTATTTTGTCATGTTTCAAAGAGCTACTACAATCCATGTTGGATTTAGAGTTCCAAATTCATCTATCTATATAGGAGAGAACAGAGAGAAACCTAAATATAAAAACAGCTACTGTAGACGAACGCTTCAACCTAGAAGAACAAAATTTGGTGAGCCTAGTGTGATTTGTGCACTGATCATTACCACCAAGTATCATCAAGATTGGGTGAACAAATATTTGCTGGTATTTCGGAAACTTGTAATTTCTTAGAAGCCTGGCAACCACTCTCAATGAAAGTGCTTTTCCACAGTCTGTGCCTAGGGCTACTTGAAGAGGAAACAAACCATAGAGAGAAAACTGAGAACTCCTTTATTTTGTCAAGTTTCTAAGAGCTACTATAAACCCTGTGGATTTAGTGTTCCAAATTCATCTATCTATATAGGAGAGAACAGAGGGAAACCTAAATATAAAAACTGCTACTGTAGATGAACGCTTCAACCTAGAAGAACAATATTTGGTGAGCCAAGTGGGATTTGTGTACTGATCATTACGACCAAGTAACATCAAGATTGGGTGAAAAAATATTTGCTGGTATTTCGGAAATTCGTAATTTCTTAGAAGCTTGGCAACACCTCTCAATGAAAGTGCTTTTCCATAGTCTGTGCCTAGGGCTACTTGAAGAGGAAACAAACATAGAGACAAAACGGAGAACTACTTTATTTTGTCAAGTTTCAACCAGCTACTACAAACCATGTTGGATTTAGAGTTCCAAATTCATCTATCTATATAGGAGGGAACAGAGGGAAACCTAAATATAAAAACTGCTACTGTAGACGAACGCTTCAACCTAGAAGAACAAAATTTGGTGAGCCAAGTGGGATTTGTGTACTGATTATTACCACCAAGTATCATCAAGATTGGGTGAAAAAATATTTGCTGGTATTTCGGAAACTCGTAATTTCTTAGAAGCTTGGCAACCCCTCTCAATGAAAGTGCTTTTCCACAGTCTGTGCCTAGGGCTACTTGAAGAGGAAACAAACCATAGAGACAAAACTGAGAACTCCTTTATTTTGTCAAGTTTCAAAGAGCTACTACAAACCATGTTGGATTTAGAGTTCCAAATTCATCTATCTATATAGGAGAGAACAGAGGGAAACCTAAATATAAAAACTGCTACTGTAGACGAACGCTTCAACCTAGAAGAACAAAATTTGGTGAGCCAAGTGGGATTTGTGTACTGATCATTACCACCAAGTATCATCAAGATTGGCTGAAAAAATATTTGCTGGTATTTCGGAAACTCGTTATTTCTTAGAAGCTTGGCAACCCCTCTCAATGAAAGTGCTTTTCCACAGTCTGTGCCTAGGGCTACTTGAAGAGGAAACAAACCATAGAGACAAAACTGAGAACTCCTTTATTTTGTCAAGTTTCAAAGAGCTACTACAAACCATGTTGGATTTAGTGTTCCAAATTCATCTATCTACATAGGAGAGAACAGAGTGAAACCTAAATATAAAAACTGCTACTGTAGACGAATGCTTCAACCTAGAAGAACAAAATTTGGTGAGCCAAGTCGGATCTGTGTACTGATCATTACCACCAAGTATCATCAAGATTGGGTGAAAAAATATTTGCTGGTATTTCGGAAACTTGTAATTTCTTAGAAGCCTGGCAACCACTCTCAATGAAAGTGCTTTTCCACAGTCTGTGCCTAGGGCTATTTGAAAAGGAAACAAACCATAGAGAGAAAACTGAGAACTCCTTTATTTTGTCATGTTTCAAAGAGCTACTATAAACCATGTTGGATTTAGTGTTCCAAATTCATCTATCTATATAGGAGAGAACAGAGGGAAACCTAAATATAAAAACTGCTATTGTAGACCAACGCTTCAACCTAGAAGAACAAAATTTTGTGAGCCAAGTGGGATTTGTGTACTGATCATTACCACGAAGTATCATCAAGATTGGGTGAAAAAATATTTGCTGGTATTTTGGAAACTCATTATTTCTTAGAAGCTTGGCAACCCATCTCAATGAAAGTGCTTTCCACAGTCTGTGCCTAGGGCTACTTGAAGAGGAAACAAACCATAGAGACAAAACTGAGAACTCCATTATTTTTTCAAGTTTCAAAGAGCTACTACAAACCATGTTGGATTTAGAGTTCCAAATTCATCTATCTATATAGGAGAGAACAGAGGGAAACCTAAACATAAAAACTGCTACTGTAGACGAACGCTTCAACCTAGAAGAACAAAATTTGGTGAGCCAAGTGGGATTTGTGTACTGATCATTACCACCAAGTATCATCAAGATTGGGTGAAAAAATATTTGCTGGTATTTCGGAAACTCGTTATTTCTCAGAAGCTTGGCAACCCCTCTCAATGAAAGTGCTTTTCCACAGTCTGTGCCTAGGGCTACTTGAAGAGGAAACAAACCATAGAGACAGAACTGAGAACTCCTTTATTTTGTCAAGTTTCAAAGAGCTACTACAAACCATGTTGGATTTAGAGTTCCAAATTCATCTATCTATATAGGAGAGAACAGAGGGAAACCTAAATATTAAAACTGCTACTGTAGAAGAACGCTTCAACCTAGAAGAACAATATTTGGTGAGCCAAGTGGGATTTGTGTACTGATCATTACGACAAAGTAACATCAAGTTTGGGTGAAAAAATATTTGCTGGTATTTCGGAAACTCGTAATTTCTTAGAAGCTTGGCAACCCCTCTCAATGAAAGTGCTTTTCCACAGTCTGTGCCTAGGGCTACTTGAAGAGGAAACAAACCATAGAGACAAAATTGAGAACTCCTTTATTTTGTCAAGTTTCAAAGAGCTACTACAAACCATGTTGGATTTAGAGTTCCAAATTCATCTATCTATATAGGAGAGAACAGAGGGAAACCTAAATATAAAAACTGCTATTGTAGACCAACGTTTCAACCTAGAAGAACAAAATTTGGTGAGCCAAGTGGGATTTATGTACTGATCATTACCACCAAGTATCATCAAGATTGGGTGAAAAAATATTTGCTGGTATTTTGGAAACTCGTTATTTCTTAGAAGCTTGGCAACACATCTCAATGAAAGTGCTTTCCACAGTCTGTGCCTAGGGCTACTTGAAGAGGAAACAAACCATAGAGACAAAACTGAGAACTCCTTTATTTTGTCAAGTTTCAAAGAGCTACTACAAACCATGTTGGATTTAGAGTTCCAAATTCATCTATCTATATATTAGAGAACAGAGGGAAACCTAAATATAAAAACTGCTACTGTAGACGTACGCTTCAACCTAGAAGAACAAAATTTGGTGAGCCAAGTGGGATTTGTGTACTGATCATTACCACCAAGTATCATCAAGATTGGGTGAAAAAATATTTGCTGGTATTTCGGAAACTCGTAATTTCTTAGAAGCTTGGCAACCCCTCTCAATGAAAGTGCTTTTCCACAGTCTGTGCCTAGGGCTACTTGAAGAGGAAACAAACCATAGAGACAAAATTGAGAACTCCTTTATTTTGTCAAGTTTCAAAGAGGTACTACAAACCATGTTGGATTTAGAGCTCCAAATTCATCTATCTATATAGGAGAGAACAGAGGGAAACCTAAATATAAAAACTGCTACTGTAGACGAACGCTTCAACCTAGAAGAACAAAATTTGGTGAGCCAAGTGGGATTTGTGTACTGATCATTACCACCAACCATAATCAAGTATGGCTGAAAAAATATTTGCTGGTATTTTGGAAACTCGTTATTTCTTAGAAGCTTGGCAACCCCTCTCAATGAAAGTGCTTTTCCACAGTCTGTGCCTAGGGCTACTTGAAGAGGAAACAAACCATAGAGACAAAACTGAGAACTCCTTTATTTTGTCAAGTTTCAAAGAGCTACTACAAACCATGTTGGATTTAGAGTTCCAAATTCATCTACGTATATATGAGAGAAAATAGTGAAACCTAAATATAAAAACTGCTACTGTAGACGAACGCTTGAACCTAGACGAACAAAATTTGGTGAGCCAAGTGGGATCTGTGTACTGATCATTACCACCAAGTATCATCAAGATTATGTGAAAAAATTTTTGCTGGTATTTCGGAGATTCGTAATTTCTTAGAAGCTTGGCAACACCTCTCAATGAAAGTGCTTTTCCACAGTCTGTGCCTAGGGCTACTTGAAGCGGAAACAAACCATAGAGACAAAACGGAGAACTACTTTATTTTGTCAAGTTTCAACCAGCTACTACAAACCATGTTGGATTTAGAGTTCCAAATACATCTATCTATATAGGATGGAACAGAGGGAAACCTAAATATAAAAACTGCTACTGTAGACGAACTCTTCAACCTAGAAGAACAAAATTTGGTGAGCCAAGTGGGATTTGTGTACTTATCATTACCACCAAGTATCATCAAGATTGGGTAAAAAAATATTTGCTGGTATTTCGGAAACTCGTAATTTCTTAGAAGCTTGGCAACCCCTCTCAATGAAAGTGCTTTTCCACAGTCTGTGCCTAGGGCTACTTGAAGAGGAAAAAAACCATAGAGACAAAACTGAGAACTCCTTTATTTTGTCAAGTTTCAAAGAGCTACTACAATCCATGTTGGATTTAGAGTTCCAAATTCATCTATCTATATAGGAGAGAACAGAGAGAAACCTAAATATAAAAACAGCTACTGTAGACGAACGCTTCAACCTAGAAGAACAAAATTTGGTGAGCCTAGTGTGATTTGTGTACTGATCATTACCACCAAGTATCATCAAGATTGGGTGAAAAAATATTTGCTGGTATTTCGGAAACTTGTAATTTCTTAGAAGCCTGGCAACCACTCTCAATGAAAGTGCTCCTCCACAGTCTGTGCCTAGGGCTACTTGAAGAAGAAACAAACCATAGAGAGAAAACTGAGAACTCCTTTATTTTGTCAAGTTTCAAAGAGCTACTATAAACCCTGTTGGATTTAGTGTTCCAAATTCATCTATCTATATAGGAGAGAACAGATGGAAACCTAAATATAAAAACTGCTATTTTAGACCAACGTTTCAACCTAGAAGAACAAAATTTGGTAAGCCAAGTGGGATTTGTGTAGTGATCATTACCACCAAGTACATTCAAGATTGGGTGAAAAAATATTTGCTGGTATTTCGGAAACTCGTAATTTCTTAGAAGCTTGGCAACCCCTCTCATTGAAAGTGCTTTTACACAGTCTGTGCCTAGGGCTACTTGAAGAGGAAAAAGACCATAGAGACAAAACTGAGAACTCCTTTATTTTTTCAAGTTTCAAAGAGCTACTAAAAACCATGTTGTATTTAGAGTTCCAAATTCATTTATCTATATAGGAGAGAACAGAGGGAAACCTAAATATAAAAACTGCTAATGTAGACGAACGTTTCAACCTTGAAGAACAGAATTTGGTGAGCCAAGTGGGATTTGTGTACTGATCATCAGCAACAGGTATCATCAAAATTGGCTGAAAAAATATTTGCTGGTATTTCGGAAACTCGTTATTTCTTAGAAGCTTGGCAACCCCTCTCAATGAAAGTACTTTTCCACAGTCTGTGCCTAGGGCTACTTGAAGAGGAAACAAACCATAGAGACAAAACTGAGAACTCCTTTATTTTGTCAAGTTTCAACCAGCTACTACAAACCATGTTGGATTTAGAGTTCCAAATACATCTATCTATATAGGATGGAACAGAGGGAAACCTAAATATAAAAACTGCTACTGTAGACGAACGCTTCAACCTAGAAGAACAAAATTTGGTGAGCCAAGTGGGATTTGTGTACTGATCATTACCACCAAGGATCATCAAGATTGGGTGAAAAAATATTTGCTGGTATTTCGGAAACTCGTTACTTCTTAGAAACTTTGCAACACTTCTCAATGAAAATGCTTTTCCACAGTCTGTGCCTAGGGCTACTTGAAGAGGAAACAAACCATAGAGACAAATCTGAGAACTCCTTTATTTTGTCAAGTTTCAAAGAGCTACTACAAACCATGTTGGATTTAGAGTTCCAAATTCATCTATCTATATAGGAGAGAACAGAGAGAAACCTAAATATAAAAACTGCTACTGTAGACGAACGCTTCAACCTAGAAGAACAAAATTTGGCGAACCAAGTGGGATTTGTGTACTGATCATTACCACCAAGTATCAACAAGAATGTGTGAAAAAATATTTGCTGGTATTTCGGAAACTCGTTATTTCTTAGAAGCTTGGCAACCCCTCTCAATGAAAGTGCTTTTCCACAGTCTGTGCCTAGGGCTACTTGAAGAGGAAACAAACCATAGAGACAAAACTGAGAACTCCTTTATTTTGTCAAGTTTCAAAGAGCTGCTACAAATATGTTGGATTTAGAGTTCCAAATTCATCTATCTATATATGAGAGAACAGAGTGAAACCTAAATATAAAAACTGCTACTGTAGACGAGCGCTTCAACCTAGAAGAACAAAATTTGGTGAGCCAAGTGGGATTTGTGTACTGATCATTACCACCAAGTATCATCAAGATTGGGTGAAAAAATATTTGCTGGTATTTCGGAAACTCGTTATTTCTTAGAAGCTTTTCAACCCCTCTCAATGAAAGTGCTTTTCCACAGTCTGTGCCTGCGGCTACTTGAAGAGGAAACAAACCATAGCGACAAAACTGAGAACTCCTTTATTTTGTCAAGTGTCAAAGAGCTACAACAAACCATGTTGGATTTAGAGTTCCAAATTCATCTTTCTATATAGGAGAGAACAGAGGGAAACGTAAATATAAAAACTGCTACTGTAGACGAACGCTTCAACCTAGAAGAACAAAATTTGGTGAGCCAAGTGGGATTTGTGTACTGATCATTAGCACCAAGTATCATCAAGATTGGGTGAAAAAATATTTGCTGGTATTTCGGAAACTCATAATTTCTTAGAAGCTTGGGAACCCCTCTTATTTAAAGTGCTTTTCCACAGTCTGTGCCTAGGGCTACTTGAAGAGGAAACAAACCATAGAGACAAAACTGAGAACTCCTTTATTTTGTCAAGTTTCAAAGAGCTACTACAAACCATGTTGGATTTAGAGTTCCAAATTTATCTATCTATATGGGAGAGAACAGAGGGAAACCTAAATATAAAAACTGCTACTGTAGACGAACGCTTCAACCTAAAAGAACAACATTTGGTGAGCCAAGTGGGATTTGTGTACTGGACATTACCACCAAGTATCATCAAGATTGGGTGAAAAAATATTTGCTGGTATTTCGGAAACTCGTTATTTCTTAGAAGCTTGGAAACCCCTCTCAATGAAAGTGCTTTTCCACAGTCTGTGCCTAGGGCTACTTGAAGAGGAAACAAACCATAGAGACAAATCTGAGAACTCCTTTATTTTGTCAAGTTTCAAAGAGGTACTACAAACCATGTTGGATTTAGAGTTCCAAATTCATCTATCTATATAGGAGAGAACAGAGGGAAACCTAAATATAAAAACTGCTACTGTACACGAACGCTTCAACCTAGAAGAACTAAATTTGGTGAGCCAAGTTCGAAATGTGTACTGATCATTACCACCAAGTATCATCAAGATTGGGTGAAAAAATATTTGCTGGTATTTCGGAAACTCGTTATTTCTTAGAACCTTGGCAACCCCTCTCAATGAAAGTACTTTTCCACAGTCTGTGCCTAGTGCTACATGAAAAGTAAACAAACCATAGAGACAAATCTGAGAACTCCTTTATTTTGTCAAGTTTCAAAGAGCTACTAAATACCATGTTGGATTTAGAGTTCCAAATTCATCTATCTATATGGGAGAGAACAGAGGGAAACCTAAATATAAAAACTGCTACTGTAGACGAACGCTTCAACCAAGAAGAACAAAATTTTGTGAGCCAAGTAGGATTTGTGTACTCATCATTACCACCAAGTATCATCAAGATTGGGTGAAAAAATATTTGCTGGTATTTCGGAAACTCGTTATTTCTTAGAAGCTTGGCAACCCCTCTCAATGAAAGTAATTTTCCACAGTCTGTGCCTAGGGCTACTTGAAAAGGAAACAAACCATAAAGACAAATCTGAGAACTCCTTTATTTTGTCAAGTTTCAAAGAGCTACTACAAACCATGTTGGATTTAGAGTTCCAAATTCATCTATCTATATAGGAGAGAACAATGGGAAACCTAAATATAAAAACTGCTACTGTAGACGAAAGCTTCAAACTAGAAGAACAAAATTTCGTGAGCCAAGTGGGATTTGTATACTGAACATTACCACAAAGAATCATCAAATTTGGGTGAAAAAATATTTGCTGGTACTTCGAAACTCGTTATTTCTTAGAAGCTTGGCAACCCATCTCAATGAAAGTGCTTTCCACAGTCTGTGCCTAGGGCTACTTGAAGAGGAAACAAACCATAGAGACAAAACTGAGAACTCCTTTATTTTGTCAAGTTTCAAAGAGCTACTACAAACCATGTTGGATTTAGAGTTCCAAATTCATCTTTCTATATAGGAGAGAACAGAGGGAAACCTAAATATAAAAACTGCTACTGTAGACAAACGCTTCAACCTAGAAGAACAAAATTTGGTGAGCCAAGTGGGATTTGTGTACTGATCATTAGCTCCAAGTATCATCAAGATTGGGTGAAAAAATATTTGCTGGTATTTCGGAAACTCTTTAATTTCTTAGAATCTTTTCAACCTCTCTCAATGAAAGTGCTTTTCCACAGTCTGTGCCTAGGGCTACTTGAAAAGGAAACAAACCATAGAGACAAATTTGAGAACTCCTTTATTTTGTCAACTTTCAAAGAGCTACTAAAATCCATGTTGGATTTAGAGTTCCAAATTCATCTATCTATATGGGAGAGAACAGAGGGAAACCTAAATATAAAAACTGCTACTGTAGACAAACGCTTCAACCAAGAAGAACAAAATTTGGTGAGCCAAGTAGGATTTGTGTACTCATCATTACCACCAAGTATCATCAAGATTGGGTGAAAAAATATTTGCTGGTATTTCGGAAACTCGTTATTTCTTAGAAGCTTGGCAACCCCTCTCAATGAAAGTACTTTTCCACAGTCTGTGCCTAGGGCTACTTGAAAAGGAAACAAACCATAGAGACAAATCTGAAAACTCCTTTATTTTGTCAAGTTTCTAAGAGCTACTACAAACCATGTTGGATTTAGAGTTCCAAATTCATCTATCTATATATGAGAGAACAGAGGGAATCCTAAATATAAAAACTGCTACTGTAGACGAACGCTTCAACCTAGAAGAACAAAATTTGGTAAGCTAAGTGGGATTTGTGTACTGATCATTACCACCAAGTATCATCAAGATTGGGTGAAAAAATATTTGCTGGTTATTCGGAAACTCGTTACTTCTTAGAAACTTTGCAACACCTCTCAATGAAAGTGCTTTTCCACAGTCTGTGCCTAGGGCTACTTGAAGAGGAAACAAACCATAGAGACAAATCTGAGAACTCCTTTATTTTGTCAAGTTTCAAAGAGCTACTACAAACCATGTTGGATTTAGAGTTCCAAATTCATCTATCTATATAGGAGAGAACAGAGAGAAACCTAAATATAAAAACTGCTACTGTAGACGAACGCTTCAACCTAGAAGAACAAAATTTGGTGAACCAAGTGGGATTTGTGTACTGATCATTACCACCAAGTATCAACAAGATTGTGTGAAAAAATATTTGCTGGTAATTCGGAAACTCGTTATTTCTTAGAAGCTTGGCAACCCCTCTCAATGAAAGTGCTTTTCCACAGTCTGTGCCTAGGGCTACTTGAAGAGGAAACAAACCATAGAGACAAAACTGAGAACTCCTTTATTTTGTCAAGTTTCAAAGAGCTACTACAAATATGTTGGATTTAGAGTTCCAAATTCATCTATCTATATATGAGAGAACAGAGTGAAACCTAAATATAAAAACTGCTACTGTAGACGAACGCTTCAACCTAGAAGAACAAAATTTGGTGAGCCAAGTGGGATTTGTGTACTGATCATTACCACCAAGTATCATCAAGATTGGGTGAAAAAATATTTGCTGGTATTTCGGAAACTCATAATTTTTTAGAAGCTTGGGAACCCCTCTTATTTAAAGTGCTTTTCCACAGTCTGTGCCTAGGGCTACTTGAAGAGGAAACAAACCATAGAGACAAAACTGAGAACTCCTTTATTTTGTCAAGTTTCAAAGAGCTACTACAAACCATGTTGGATTTAGAGTTCCAAATTCATCTACGTATATATGAGAGAAAATAGTGAAACCTAAATATAAAAACTGCTACTGTAGACGAACGCTTGAACCTAGACGAACAAAATTTGGTGAGCCAAGTGGGATCTGTGTACTGATCATTACCACCAAGTATCATCAAGATTATGTGAAAAAATTTTTGCTGGTATTTCGGAGATTCGTAATTTCTTAGAAGCTTGGCAACACCTCTCAATGAAAGTGCTTTTCCACAGTCTGTGCCTAGGGCTACTTGAAGCGGAAACAAACCATAGAGACAAAACGGAGAACTACTTTATTTTGTCAAGTTTCAACCAGCTACTACAAACCATGTTGGATTTAGAGTTCCAAATACATCTATCTATATAGGATGGAACAGAGGGAAACCTAAATATAAAAACTGCTACTGTAGACGAACTCTTCAACCTAGAAGAACAAAATTTGGTGAGCCAAGTGGGATTTGTGTACTTATCATTACCACCAAGTATCATCAAGATTGGGTAAAAAAATATTTGCTGGTATTTCGGAAACTCGTAATTTCTTAGAAGCTTGGCAACCCCTCTCAATGAAAGTGCTTTTCCACAGTCTGTGCCTAGGGCTACTTGAAGAGGAAAAAAACCATAGAGACAAAACTGAGAACTCCTTTATTTTGTCAAGTTTCAAAGAGCTACTACAATCCATGTTGGATTTAGAGTTCCAAATTCATCTATCTATATAGGAGAGAACAGAGAGAAACCTAAATATAAAAACAGCTACTGTAGACGAACGCTTCAACCTAGAAGAACAAAATTTGGTGAGCCTAGTGTGATTTGTGTACTGATCATTACCACCAAGTATCATCAAGATTGGGTGAAAAAATATTTGCTGGTATTTCGGAAACTTGTAATTTCTTAGAAGCCTGGCAACCACTCTCAATGAAAGTGCTCCTCCACAGTCTGTGCCTAGGGCTACTTGAAGAAGAAACAAACCATAGAGAGAAAACTGAGAACTCCTTTATTTTGTCAAGTTTCAAAGAGCTACTATAAACCCTGTTGGATTTAGTGTTCCAAATTCATCTATCTATATAGGAGAGAACAGATGGAAACCTAAATATAAAAACTGCTATTTTAGACCAACGCTTCAACCTAGAAGAACAAAATTTGGTGAACCAAGTGGGATTTGTGTACTGATCATTACCACCAAGTATCAACAAGATTGTGTGAAAAAATATTTGCTGGTAATTCGGAAACTCGTTATTTCTTAGAAGCTTGGCAACCCCTCTCAATGAAAGTGCTTTTCCACAGTCTGTGCCTAGGGCTACTTGAAGAGGAAACAAACCATAGAGACAAAACTGAGAACTCCTTTATTTTGTCAAGTTTCAAAGAGCTACTACAAATATGTTGGATTTAGAGTTCCAAATTCATCTATCTATATATGAGAGAACAGAGTGAAACCTAAATATAAAAACTGCTACTGTAGACGAACGCTTCAACCTAGAAGAACAAAATTTGGTGAGCCAAGTGGGATTTGTGTACTGATCATTACCACCAAGTATCATCAAGATTGGGTGAAAAAATATTTGCTGGTATTTCGGAAACTCATAATTTTTTAGAAGCTTGGGAACCCCTCTTATTTAAAGTGCTTTTCCACAGTCTGTGCCTAGGGCTACTTGAAGAGGAAACAAACCATAGAGACAAAACTGAGAACTCCTTTATTTTGTCAAGTTTCAAAGAGCTACTACAAACCATGTTGGATTTAGAGTTCCAAATTCATCTACGTATATATGAGAGAAAATAGTGAAACCTAAATATAAAAACTGCTACTGTAGACGAACGCTTGAACCTAGACGAACAAAATTTGGTGAGCCAAGTGGGATCTGTGTACTGATCATTACCACCAAGTATCATCAAGATTATGTGAAAAAATTTTTGCTGGTATTTCGGAGATTCGTAATTTCTTAGAAGCTTGGCAACACCTCTCAATGAAAGTGCTTTTCCACAGTCTGTGCCTAGGGCTACTTGAAGCGGAAACAAACCATAGAGACAAAACGGAGAACTACTTTATTTTGTCAAGTTTCAACCAGCTACTACAAACCATGTTGGATTTAGAGTTCCAAATACATCTATCTATATAGGATGGAACAGAGGGAAACCTAAATATAAAAACTGCTACTGTAGACGAACTCTTCAACCTAGAAGAACAAAATTTGGTGAGCCAAGTGGGATTTGTGTACTTATCATTACCACCAAGTATCATCAAGATTGGGTAAAAAAATATTTGCTGGTATTTCGGAAACTCGTAATTTCTTAGAAGCTTGGCAACCCCTCTCAATGAAAGTGCTTTTCCACAGTCTGTGCCTAGGGCTACTTGAAGAGGAAAAAAACCATAGAGACAAAACTGAGAACTCCTTTATTTTGTCAAGTTTCAAAGAGCTACTACAATCCATGTTGGATTTAGAGTTCCAAATTCATCTATCTATATAGGAGAGAACAGAGAGAAACCTAAATATAAAAACAGCTACTGTAGACGAACGCTTCAACCTAGAAGAACAAAATTTGGTGAGCCTAGTGTGATTTGTGTACTGATCATTACCACCAAGTATCATCAAGATTGGGTGAAAAAATATTTGCTGGTATTTCGGAAACTTGTAATTTCTTAGAAGCCTGGCAACCACTCTCAATGAAAGTGCTCCTCCACAGTCTGTGCCTAGGGCTACTTGAAGAAGAAACAAACCATAGAGAGAAAACTGAGAACTCCTTTATTTTGTCAAGTTTCAAAGAGCTACTATAAACCCTGTTGGATTTAGTGTTCCAAATTCATCTATCTATATAGGAGAGAACAGATGGAAACCTAAATATAAAAACTGCTATTTTAGACCAACGTTTCAACCTAGAAGAACAAAATTTGGTAAGCCAAGTGGGATTTGTGTAGTGATCATTACCACCAAGTACATTCAAGATTGGGTGAAAAAATATTTGCTGGTATTTCGGAAACTCGTAATTTCTTAGAAGCTTGGCAACCCCTCTCATTGAAAGTGCTTTTACACAGTCTGTGCCTAGGGCTACTTGAAGAGGAAAAAGACCATAGAGACAAAACTGAGAACTCCTTTATTTTTTCAAGTTTCAAAGAGCTACTAAAAACCATGTTGGATTTAGAGTTCCAAATTCATTTATCTATATAGGAGAGAACAGAGGGAAACCTAAATATAAAAACTGCTAATGTAGACGAACGTTTCAACCTTGAAGAACAGAATTT
>NW_027517825.1:0-39329 GCF_048772815.1 Callospermophilus lateralis | reverse complement strand
GTTTCAAAGAGCCTACTGACAAACCATGTTGGACTTTAGAGTTCCAATTCATCTTTCTATATACGGAGAGAACAGAGGTAAACCTAATATAAAAACTGCTACTGTAGACGAAAGCTTCAAAGTAGAAGAACAAAATTTGGTGAGCCAAGTAGGATTTGTGTAGAGATCATTACCACCAAGTATCATCGACATTGGGTGAAAAAAAATTTGCTGGTATTTCGAAAACTCGTTATTTCTTAGAATCTTGGCAACCCCTCTCATTGAAAGTCCTTTTCCACAGTCTGTGCCTAGCGCGACTTGAAGAGGAAACAAACCATAGAGACAAAACTGAGAACTCCTTTACTTTGTCAAGTTTCAAAGAGCTATTACACACCATGTTGGATTTAGAGTTCCAAATTCATCTATCTATATAGGAGAGATCAGAGTGAAACCTAAATATAAAACTGCTACTGTAGACGAATGCTTAAACCTAGAAGAACAAAATTTGTTTAGCTAAGTGGGATTTGTGTACTTGTCATTACCACCAAGTATCATCAAGATTGGGTGAAAAATATTTGCTGCTATTTCGGAAACTCGTATTTTCTTGGAAGTTGGCAACCCCCATCAATGATAGTGCTCTTCCACAGTCTCTGATTAGGGCTACTTGAAGCGGAAACAAATCATTGAGACAAAACTGAAAACTCCTTTATTTTGTCAAGTTTCAAAGAGCCACTACAAACCATGTTGGAGTTAGAGTTCCAAATTCATGTTTCTATATAGGAGAGAACAGATTGTAACCTAAATATAAAAACTGCTACTGTAGACGAACGTTTCTACCTAGAAGAACAAAATTTGGTGAGCCAAGTGGGATTTGTGTACTTGTCATTACCACCACGTATCATCAACATTGGGTGAAAAAATATTTGCTGGTATTTCGGAAACTCGTAATTTCTTGGAAGTTGGCAACCCCTTTCAATGAAAGTGCTTTTCCACAGTCTCTGCTTAGGGCTACATGAAGCGGAAAGAAATCATATAGACAAAACTGAAAACTCCTTTATTTTTCAAGTTTCAAAGAGCTACTACAAACCATGTTGGATTTAGAGTTCCAAATTCATCTATCTATATAGGAGAGAACAGAGTGAAACATAAAAATTAAAACTGCTACTGTAAACGAACGCTTCACCTAGAAGAACAAAATTTGGTGAGCCACGTGGGATTTATGAACTTGTTATTACCACCATGTATCATCAAGATTGGGTGAAAAAATATTTGCTGGTATTTCGGAAACTCGTTCTTTCTTAGAAGCTTGGCAACCCCTCTCAATGAAAGTGCTTTTCCACAGTCTGTGCCTAGGGCTACTTTAAGAGGAAACAAACCATAGAGACAAAACTGAGAACTCCTTTATTTTGTCAACTTTCAAAGAGCTAATAGAAACCATATTGGATTTAGAGTTCCAAATTCATCTGTCTATATAGGAGAAACAGAGTGAAACCTAAATATAAAAACTGCTACTGTAGACGATCGCTTAAACCTAGAAGAACAAAATTTGTTGAGCCAAGTGGGATTTGTTTACTTGTCATTACGACCACGTATCATCAAGTTTGGGTGAAAAAATATTTGCTGGTATTTCGGAAAATCTTAATTGCTTGGAATCTTTGCAATGTCTTTCAATGAAAGTGCTTTTCCACAGTCTCTGCTTAGGGCTTCTTGAAGAGGAAACAAACCATAGAGACAAAACTGAGAACTTCTTTATTTTTTCAAGTTTCAAAGAGCTACCTCAAACCATGTTAAATTTAGAGTTCCAAATTCATCTATCAATATAGGGGAGAACAGAGTGACACCTAAAAATGAAAACTGGTACTGTAAACGAACGCTTCAACCTAGAAGAACAAAATTTGGTGAGCCAAGTGGGATTCGTGTACTTGTCCTTACCACCAAGTATCATCAAGATTGGGTGAAAAAATATTTGCTGGTGTTTCGGAAACTCGTTATTTCTTAGAAGCTTGCTAACCCCTTTCAATGAAAATGCTTTTCCACAGTCTGTGCCAGGGCTACTTGAAGAGGAAACAAGCCATAGAGACAAAACTGAGTACTCCTTTATTTTGTCATGTTTCAAAAAGCTACTACAAACCATGTTGGATTTAGAGTTCCAAATTCATCTATCTATATAGGAGAGAACAGATTGAAACCTAAAAATAAAAACTGCTACTGAAAACGAACACTTCAACCTAGAAGAATAAAATTTGGTGAGTCAAGTGGGACTTGTGTAGCAATCATTATCACCAAGTATCATCAAGATTGGGTGAAAAAATATTTGCTGGTATTTCGGAAACTCGTAATTTCTTGGAAGCTTCTCAACCCCTCTCAATGAAAGTGCTTTTCCACCGTCTCTGCCTAGGGCTACTGGTAGAGGAAACAAACCATAGAGACAAAACTGAGAACTCCTTTATTTTGCAAATTTCAAAGAGCTACTACAAACCATGTTGGATTTAGAGTTCCAAATTCATCTATCTATATAGGAGAGAACAGAGGGAAACCTAAATATAAAAACGGCTACAGTAGACGAACGCTTCAACCTAGAAGAACAAAATTTGGTGAGCCAAGTTGGATTTGTGTACTTTTCCTTCCCACAAAGTATCATCAAGATTGGGTGAAAAAATATTTGCTGGTATTTCGATAACTCGTTATTTCTTAGAAGCTTGCTAACCCCTCTGAATGAAAATGCTTTTCCACAGTCTGTGCCTAGGGCTACTTGAAGAAAAAACAAACCATAGAGACAAAACTGAGAACTCCTTTATTTTGTCAAGTTTCAAAGAGCTACTACAAACCATGTTGGATTTAGAGTTCCAAATTCATCTATTTATATATTAGAGAACAGAGTGAAACCTAAATATAAAAATTGCTACTGTAGAGGAACGCTTAAACCCAGAAGAACAATATTTGATGGGCCAAGTGGGATTTGTGTACTGATCATTACCACCAAGTATCATCAACATTGGGTGAAAAAAAATTGCCTGTATTTCGGAAACTCGTTTTTTCTTAGAAGCTTGGCAACCCCTCTCAATGAAAGTGCTTTTTCACAGTTTCTTCTTAGGGCTATTGAAGCGGAACCAAATCATAGAGAAAAAACTGAGAACTCCTTTATTTTGTCAAGTTTCAAAGAGTTACTACAAACCATATTTGATTTAGAGTTCCAAATTCATCTGTCTATATAGGGGAGAACAGAGTGAAACCTAAATATAAAAACTGCTACTGTAGACGAATGCTTCAACCTAGAAGAACAAAATTTGTTGAGCCAAGTGGGATTTGTGTACTTGTCATTACCAGCACGTATCATCAAGATTGGGTGAAAAAATATTTGCTGGTATTTCGGAAAATCGTAATTGCTTGCAAGCTTTGCAATGCCTATCAATGAAAGTGCTTTTCCACAGTCTCTGCTTAGGGCTTATTGAAGAGCAAACAAACCATAGAGACAAAACTGAGAACTTCTTTATTTTGTCAAGTTTCAAAGAGCTACTACAAACCATGTTGGATTTAGAGTTCAAAATTCATCTATATATATAGGAGAGAACAGAGTGAAACCTAAAAATAAAAACTGCGACTGTAAACGAACGCTTCAACCTAGAAGAACAAAATTTGGTGAGCAAAGTGGGATTTGTGGACTTGTCATTAACACCACGTATCATGAAGATTGGGTGAAAAAATATTTGCTGCTATTTCGGAAACTCGTATTTTCATGGAAGCTTGGCAACCCCCATCAAAGAAAGTGCTCTTCCCACAGTCTCTGCTTAGGGCTACTTGAAGCGGAAACAAATCATTGAGACAAAACTGAAAACTCCTTTATTTTGTCAAGTTTCAAAGAGCCACTACAAACCATGTTGGATTTAGAGTTCCAAATTCATCTTTCTACATACGAGAGAACAGAGTGAAACCTAAATATAAAAACTGCTACTGTAGACGAACGCTTCAAAGTAGAAGAACAAAATTTGGTGAGCCAAGTGGGATTTGTGTACTGATCATTACCACAAAGTATCATCAACATTGGGTAAAAAATATTTGCTGGTATTTCGGAAGTTCGTTATTTCTTAGAAGCTTGGCAACCCCTCTCAATGAAAGTGCTTTTCCACCGTCTGTGCCTAGGGCTACTTGAAGAAAAAACAAACCATAGACACAAAACTGAGAACTCCTTTATTTTCTCAAGTTTCAAAGAGCTACTAGAAACCGTGTTGGATTTAGAGTTCCAAATTCATCTATCTATATAGGAGAGAACAGAGTGAAATCAAAAAATAAAAACTGCTACTGTAGACGAATGCTTCAACCTAGAAGAACAAAATTTGGTGAGCCACGTGGGATTTGTGTACATGTCCTTACCACCAAGTATCAGCAAGATTGGGTGAAAATATATTTGCTGCTATTTCGGAAACTCGTTATTTCTTAGAAGCTTGGCAACCCCTCTCAATGAATGTGCTTTTCCACAGTCTCTGCTTAGGGCTACGTGAAGCGGAAACAAATCATAGAGACAAAACTGAGAACTCCGTAATTTTGTCAAGTTTCAAAGAGCTACTACAAACCATATTGGATTTAGAGTTCCAAATTCATCTATCTATATCAGAGAATATAGTGAAACCTAAATATAAAAACTGATCATTAGCATCAAGTATCATCAAGATTGTGTGTAAAAATATTTGCTAGCACTTTGATAACTCGTAATTTCTTGGAAGCTTGGCAAACCCTCTCAATGAAAGTGCTTTTCCACCTTTTGTGCCTGGGGCTACTTGAAGAGGAAACAAACCAAAGAGACAAAACTTAGAATTCCTTTATTTTGTCAAGTTTCAAAGAGCCACTACAAACCATGTTGGATTTAGTGGTCCAAATTCATCTAGCTAAATAGCAGAGAACAGAGTGAAACCTAAACATAAAAACTGCTACTGTAGACGAACGCTTCAACCTAGAAGAACAAAATTTGGTGAGCCAAGTGGGATTTGTGTACTTGTCCTTACCTCTACGTATCATAAAGATTGGGTGAAAGAATATTTGCTGGTATTTCAGAAACTCGTTATTTCTTAGAAGCTTGGCAACCCCTCTCAATGAAAGTGCTTTTCCACAGTCTGTGCCAGGGCTACTTGAAAAGGAAACAAACCATAGAGATAAAACTGAGAACTCCTTTATTTTGTCAATTTCAAAAGAGCTACTACAAACCATGTTGGAAATAGAGTTCCACATTCATCTATCTATATAGGAGAGAACAGAGTGAAACCTAAAAATAAAAACTGCTACTGTAAACGAACGCTTCAACCTAGAAGAACAAAATTTGGTGAGCCAAGTGGGATTTGTGTACTGATCATTAAAACCAAGTATCATCAACAGTGGGTGAAAAAATATTTGCTGGTATTTCGGACACTCATTATTTCCTAGAAGCTTGGCAAACACTCTCAATGAAAGTGCTTTTCCACCGTCTGTGCCTAGGGCTACTTAAAGAGAAAACAAACCATAGAGACAAAATTGAGAACTCCTTTATTTTCTCAAGTTTCAAAGAGCTACTACAAACCATGTTGGATTTAGAGTTCCAAATTCATCTATCTATATAGCAGAGAATAGAGTGAAACCTAAATATAAAAACTGATACTGTAGACGAACGCTTCAACCTAGAAGAAGAAAATTTGGTGAGCCAAGTGGGATTTGTGTACCGATCATTACCACCAAGTATCACAAGATTGGGTGTAAAAATATTTGCTGGCATTTTGGAAACTCGTAATTTCTTGGAAGCTTGGCAACCCGTCTCAATGAAAGTGCTTTTCCACCGTTTGTGCCTGGGGCTACTTGAAGAGGAAACAAACTATAGAGACAAAACTGAGAACTCCTTAATTTGTCAAGTTACAAAGAGCCACTACAATCCATGTAGATTTAGAGTTCCAAATTCATCTGTCTATATACGAGAGAACAGAGTGAAACCTAAACATAAAAACTGCTACTGTAGACGAACGCTTCAACCTAGAAGAACAAAATTTGGTGAGCCAAGTGGGATTTGTGTACTGATCATTACCACTAAGTATCATCAAGATTGGGTGAAAAAATATTTGCTGGTATTTTGGAAACTCGTAATTTCTTGGAAGCTTGGCAACCCCTCTCAATGAATGTGCTTTTCCACAGTCACTGTTTAGGGCTACTTGAAGCGGAAACAAATCATAAAGACAAAACTGAGAACTCCTTTATTTTGTCAAGTTTCAAAGAGCTACTACAAACCATGTTGGATTTAGAGTTCCAAATTCATCTATCTATATAGGAGAGAACAGAGTGAAAAATAAAAATAAATACTGCTACTGAAAATGAACGCATCAACCTAAAGGAACAAATTTTGGTGAGTCAAGTGGGATTTGTGAACCGATCATTACCACCAAGTATCATCAAGATTGGGTGAAAAAATATTTGCTGGTATTTCGGAAACTCGTAATTTCTTGGAAGCTTGGCAAACCCTCTCAATGAAATTGGTTTTCCACCGTTTGTGCCTGGGGCTACTTGAAGAGGAAACAAACCATAGAGACAAAACTGAGAACTCCTTTATTTTGTTAATTTTCAAAGAGCCACTACAAACCATGTTGGATTTAGTGTTCCAAATTCATCTATCTATATACGGGAGAACAGAGTGAAACCTAAACATATAAAATGCTACTGTAGATGAACGCTTCAACCTAGAAGAACAAAATTTGGTGAGCCAAGTGGGATTTGTATACTTGTCCTTACCTCTAAGTATCATCAAGATTGGGTGAAAAAATATTTGCTGGTATTTCAGAAACTCGTTATTTCTTAGAAGCTTTTCAATCCCTCTCAATGAAAGTGCTTTTCCACACTCTGTGCCTAGTTCTCCTTGAAGAGGAAACAAAACATAGAGACAAAACTGAGAACTCCTTTATTTTGTCAAGTTTCAAAGAGCTACTATAAACGATATTGGATTTAGAGTTCCAAATTAATCTGTCTATATAAGAGAAAACAGAGTGAAACCTAAATATAAAAACTGCTACTGAAAACAAACGCTTCAACCTAGCAGAACAAAATTTGGTCAGCCAAGTGGGATTTGTGTACTGATTATTACCACCAAGTATCATCAAGATTCAGTGAAAAAATATTTGCTGGTATTTCGGAAACTCGTTATTTCTTAGAAGCTTGGCAACCCCTCTCAATGAAAGTGCTTTTCCACAGTCTGTGCCTAGGACTACTTAAACAGGAAACAAAACATAGAGACAAAACTGAGAACTACTTTATTTTGTCAAGTTTCAAAGAGCTACTGCAAACCATGTTGGATTTAGAGTTCCAAATTCATCTATCTATATAGGAGAGAACAGAGGTAAACCTATATTTAAAAACAGCTACAGTAGACGAATGCTTCCACCTAGAAGAACAAAATTTGGTGAGCCAAGTGGGATTTGTGTACTTGTCCTTACCTCTAAGTATCATAAAGATTGGGTGAAAAAATATTTGCTGGTATTTCAGAAACTCGTTATTTCTTAGAAGCTTGGCAACCCCTCTCAATGAAAGTGCTTTTCCACAGTCTGTGCCAGGGCTACGTGAAGAGGAAACAAACCATAGAGACAAAACTGAGATCTCCTTTATTTTGTCAAGTTTCAAAGAGCCACTACAAACCATGTTGGATTCAGAGTTCCAAATTCATCTATCTATATACGAGAGAACAAAGTGAAACCTAAATATAAAAACTGATACTGAAAACAAACGCTTCAACCTAGAAGAACAAAATTTGGTGAAACAAGGGGGATTTGTGTACCGATCATTACCACCACGTATCATCAACCTTGGGTGACAAAATATTTGCTGGTATTTCGGAAACTCGTAATTTCTTGGAAGCTTGGCAACCCCTTTCAATGAAAGTGCTTTTCCACAGTCTCTGCTTAGGGCTACATGAAGAGGAAACAAATCATAGAGACAAAACTGAGAACTCCTTTACTTTGTCAAGTTTCAAAGAGCTACTACAAACCATATTGGATTTAGAGTTCCAAATTCATCTATCTATATAGGAGAGAACAGAGTGAAACCTAAATATAAAAACTGCTACTGTAGACGAACGCTTCAACCTAGAAGAACAAAATTTGGTGAGCCAAGTGGGATTTGTGTACTGATCATTACCACCAATTGTCATCAAGATTGTGTGAAAAAATATTTGCTGGTATTTGGGAAACTCGTTATTTCTTAGAAGCTTGGCAAAGCCACTCAATGAAAGTGCTTTTCCACAGTCTGTTCTTAGGGGTACTTTACGAGGAAACAAACCATAGAGACAAAACTGAGAACTCCATTATTTTGTTAAGTTTCAAAGAGCTACTACAAACCATGTTGTATTTAGAGTTCCAAATTCATCTATCTATATAGGAGAGAACAGAGTGAAACCTAAAAACAAAAACTGCTACTGGAAACGAACGCTTCAACCTAGAAGAACAAAATTTGGTGACCCATGTGGGATTTGTGGACTTGTCATTGCCACCATGTATCATCAAGATTGGGTGAAAAAATATTTGCTGGTATTTCGGAAACTCGTAATTTCTTGGAAGATTGGCAACCCCTCTCAATTTAAGTGCTTTTCCACAGTCTCTGCTTAGGGCTACTTGAAGCGGAAACAAATCATAGAGACAAAACTGCGAACTACTTTATTTTGTCAAGTTTCAAAGAGCTACTACTAACCATGCTGGATTTAGAGTTCCAAATTCATTTATCTATATAGGACAGAACAGAGTGAAACCTAAATATAAAAACTGCTACTGTAGACGAACGCTTCAACCTAGAAGAACAATATTTGGTGAGCCAAGTGGGATTTGTGTACCGATCTTCACCACCAAGTATCTTCAAGATTGGGTGAAAAAATATTTGCTGGTAATTCGGAAACTCGTTATTTCTTAGAAGCTTGGCAACCCCTCTCAATGAAAGTGCTTTTCCACAGTCTCTGCTTAGGGCTTCTTGAAGCGGAAACAAATCATAGAGACAAAACTGAGAACTCCTTTATTTTGTCAAAATTCAAAAGCTACTACAAACCATGTTGGATTTAGAGTACCAAATTATCTATCTATATAGGAGAGAACAGATTGAAACCTAAAAATAAAAACTGCTACTGAAAACGAAGGCATCAACCTAGAAGAACAAAATTTGGTGAGTCAAATGGGATTTGTGTACCGATCATTAACACCAAGTATCATCAAGATTGGGTAAAAAAATGTTTGCTGGTATTTCGGAATCTCGTAATTTCTTGGAAGCTTGGCAACCCCTCTCAATGAAAGGGCTTTTCCACCGTTTGTG
This sequence comes from Callospermophilus lateralis, assembly GCF_048772815.1. Taxonomy (NCBI): domain Eukaryota; kingdom Metazoa; phylum Chordata; class Mammalia; order Rodentia; family Sciuridae; genus Callospermophilus; species Callospermophilus lateralis. Next base: position 30,056 of record NW_027517825.1, on the reverse strand, counting down.
CCTTGGGCTACTTGAAGAGGAAACAAACCATAGAGACAAAACTGAGAACTCCTTTATTTTGTCAAGTTTCAAAGAGCTACTCAAGCCATGTTGGATTTAGAGTTCCAAATTCATTTATCTATATAGGAGAGAACAGAGTGAAACCTAAAAATAAAAACTGCTACTGTAAACGAACGCTTCAACCTAGAACAACAAAATTTGGTGAGCCAAGTGGGATTTGTTTACTTGTCATTACCACCAAGTATCATCAAGATTTGGTGAAAAAATATTTGCTGGTATTTCGGAAACTCGTAATTTTTTGGAAGCTTGGCAACCCCTCTCAATGAAAGGGCTTTTCCACCGTTTGTGCCTTGGGCTACTTGAAGAGGAACCAAACTATAGAGACAAAACTGAGAACTCCTTAATTTGTCAAGTTACAAAGAGCCACTACAAACCATGTAGATTTAGAGTTCCAAATTCATTTGTCTATATACGAGAGAACAGAGTGAAACCTAAACATAAAAACTGCTACTGTAGATGAACGCTTCAACGTAGAAGAACAAAATTTGGTGAGCCAAGTGGGATTTGTCTACTGATCATTACCACCAAGTATCATCAAGATTGGGTGAGAAAATATTTGCTGGTATTTCGGAAACTCGTAATTTCTTGGAAGCTTGGCAACCCCTCTCAATGAATGTGCTTTTCCACAGTCACTGCTTAGGGCTACTTGAAGCAGAAACAAATCATTGAGACAAAACTGAGAACTCCTTTATTTTGTCAAGTTTCAAAGAGCTACTACAAACCATGTTGGATTTAGAGTTCCAAATTCATCTATCTATATAGGAGAGAACAGAGTGAAACCTAAATATAAAAACTGCTGCTGTAGACGAGCGCTTCAACCTAGAAGAACAAAATTTGGTGAGCCAAGTGGGTTTGTGTACTGATCATTACCACCAAGTGTCATCAAGATTGCGTGAAAAGATATTTGGTGGTATTTCGGAAAATCGTTATTTCTTAGAAGCTTGGCAACCCCACTCAATGAAATTGCTTTTCCACAGTCTGTTCCTAGGGGTAATTGAAGAGGAAACAAACCATTGAGACAAAACTGAGAACTTTTTTATTTTGTCAAGTTTCAAAGAGCCACTACAAACCATGTTGGATTTAGAGTTCCAAATCCATCTATCTAAATAGCGTAGAACAGAGTAAAACCTAAAAATAAAAAATACTACTGTAAACGAACGCTTCAACCTAGAAGAACAAAATTTGGTGAGCCAAGTGGGATTTGTGTACAGATCATTACCACCAAGTATCTTCAAGATTGGGTGAAAAAAATATTTGCTGGTATTTCGGAAACTCGTAATTTCTTAGAAGCTTGGCAAACCCTCTCAATGAAAGTGCTTTTCCACTGTCTGTGCCTAGGTCTACATGAAGAGCAACAAAACATAGAGACAAAACTAAGAACTACTTTATTTTGTCAAGTTTTAAAGAGCTACTGAAAACCATGTTGGATTTAGAGTTCCAAATTTATCTATCTCTATAGGAGATAACAGAGGGAAACCTAAATATAAAAACTGCTACAGTAGACGAACGCTTCAACCTAGAAGAACAAAATTTGGTGAGCCAAGTGGGATTTGTGTCCTGATCATTACCACCAAGTATCATCAACATTGGGTGAAAAAATATTTGCTGGTATTTCGGAAACTCGTAATTTCTTGGAAGCTTGGCAACACCTCTCAAGGAAAGTGCTTTTCCACCGTCTGTGCTTAGGGCTACTTGAAGAGGAAACAAACCATAAAGACAAAACTGAGAACTCCTTTATTTTGTCATGTTTCAAAGAGCCACTACAAACCATGTTGGATTTAGAGTTCCAAACTCATCTATCTATATTGGAGAGAACAGAGTGAAACCTAAATATAAAAATTGCTACTGTAGTCGAACGCTTCAACCTAGAAGAACAAACTTTGGTGAGCCAAGTGAGATTTGTGTACTGATCATCAACACCAAGTATCATCAAGATTGGATGAGAAAATATTGATTGGTATTTCGGAAACTCGTTATTTTTTAGAAGCTTGGCAACCCCTCTCAATGAATGTGCTTTTCCACAGTCTGTGCCAAGGGCTATTGAAGAGGAAACAAACCATAGAGACAAAAGTGAGAACTGATTTCTTATGTCAAGTTTCAAAGAGCTGCTACAAACCATGTTGGATTTAGAATTCCAAATTCATCTATCTATATAGGAGAGAACAGAGTGAAACCTAAAAATAAATACTGCTACTGTAGACGAACGCTTCAACCTAGAAGAAAAAATTTGGTGAGCCAAGTGGGATTTGTGTACCGATCATCACCACCAAGTATCATCAAGATTGGGTGAAAAATATTTGCTGGTATTTCGGAAACTCGTTATTTCTAAGAAGCTTGGCAACCCCTCTCAATGAAACTGCTTTTCCACAGTCATTGCCTAGGGCTACTTGAAGAGGAAACAATCCTTAGAGAAAAAACTGAGAACTCCTTTATTTTGTCAAGATTCAGAGAGCTACTACAAACCATGTTGGATTTAGAGTTCCAAATTCATCTATCTATATAGGAGAGAACAGAGTGAAACCTAAATATAAAAACTGCTACTGTAGACGAACGCTTCAACCTAGAAGAACAAAATTTGGTGAGCCAAGTGGGATTTGTGTACCGATCATCACCAACAAGTATCATCAAGTTTGGTTGAAAAAATATTTGCTGGTATTTCGGAAACTCGTTATTTCTTAGAAGCATGAAAACCGCTCTCAATGAAAGTGCTTTTCCACAGTCTGTGCCTAGGGCTACTTGAAGAGGAAACAAACCACAGAGACAAAACTGAGAACACTTTTATTTTGTCAGGTTTCAAAGATCCACTACGAACCATGTTGGATTTAGAGTTCCAAATGCATCTATCTATTTAGGAGAGAACAGAGTGAAACCTAAATATAAATACTGCTATTGTAAACGAACGCTTCAACCTAGAAGAACAAAATTCGGTGAGCCAAGTGGGATTTGTGTACCGATCATCACCACCAAGTATCATCAACATTGGGTGAAAGAATATTTGCTGGTATTTCGGGAAACTCGTTATTTCTTAGAAGCTTGGCAACCCCTCTCAATGAAAGTGCTTTTCCACCATTGGTGCCTAGGGCTACTTGAAAAGGAAACAAACCATAGAGACAAAACTGAGAACTCCTTTATTTTGTCAAGTTTTAAATAGGTACTACGAACCATGTTGGATTTAGAGTTCCAAATTCATCTATCTATTTAGGAGAGAACAGATGAAACCTAAATATAAATACTGCTACTGTAAACGAACGCTTCAACCTAGAAGAACAAAATTTGGTGAGCCAAGTGGGATTTGTGTACCGATCATCACCACGAAGTATCATCAAGATTGGGTGAAAAAATATTTGCTGGTATTTCGGAAACTCGTTATTTCTTAGAAGTTTGGCAAGCACACTCAATGAAAGTGCTTTTCCACAGTCAGTGCCTTGGGCTACTTTTAGAGGAAACAATCCATAGAGACAAAACTGAGAACTCCTTTATTTTGTCATGTTTCAAAGAGCTACTACAAACCATGTTGGATTTAGAGTTCCAAATTCATCTATCTATATAGCCGAGAACAGAGTGAAACCTAAATATAAAAACTGCTACTGTAGACGAACGCTTCAACCTAGAAGAACAAAATTTGGTGAGCCAAGTGAGATTTGTGTACTGATCATCAACACCAAGTATCATCAAGATTGGATGAGAAAATATTGATTGGTATTTCGGAAACTCGTTATTTTTTAGAAGCTTGGCAACCCCTCTCAATGAATGTGCTTTTCCACAGTCTGTGCCAAGGGCTATTGAAGAGGAAACAAACCATAGAGACAAAAGTGAGAACTGATTTCTTATGTCAAGTTTCAAAGAGCTGCTACAAACCATGTTGGATTTAGAATTCCAAATTCATCTATCTATATAGGAGAGAACAGAGTGAAACCTAAAAATAAATACTGCTACTGTAGACGAACGCTTCAACCTAGAAGAAAAAATTTGGTGAGCCAAGTGGGATTTGTGTACCGATCATCACCACCAAGTATCATCAAGATTGGGTGAAAAATATTTGCTGGTATTTCGGAAACTCGTTATTTCTAAGAAGCTTGGCAACCCCTCTCAATGAAACTGCTTTTCCACAGTCATTGCCTAGGGCTACTTGAAGAGGAAACAATCCTTAGAGAAAAAACTGAGAACTCCTTTATTTTGTCAAGATTCAGAGAGCTACTACAAACCATGTTGGATTTAGAGTTCCAAATTCATCTATCTATATAGGAGAGAACAGAGTGAAACCTAAATATAAAAACTGCTACTGTAGACGAACGCTTCAACCTAGAAGAACAAAATTTGGTGAGCCAAGTGGGATTTGTGTACCGATCATCACCAACAAGTATCATCAAGTTTGGTTGAAAAAATATTTGCTGGTATTTCGGAAACTCGTTATTTCTTAGAAGCATGAAAACCGCTCTCAATGAAAGTGCTTTTCCACAGTCTGTGCCTAGGGCTACTTGAAGAGGAAACAAACCACAGAGACAAAACTGAGAACACTTTTATTTTGTCAGGTTTCAAAGATCCACTACGAACCATGTTGGATTTAGAGTTCCAAATGCATCTATCTATTTAGGAGAGAACAGAGTGAAACCTAAATATAAATACTGCTATTGTAAACGAACGCTTCAACCTAGAAGAACAAAATTCGGTGAGCCAAGTGGGATTTGTGTACCGATCATCACCACCAAGTATCATCAACATTGGGTGAAAAAATATTTGCTGGTATTTCGGGAAACTCGTTATTTCTTAGAAGCTTGGCAACCCCTCTCAATGAAAGTGCTTTTCCACCATTGGTGCCTAGGGCTACTTGAAAAGGAAACAAACCATAGAGACAAAACTGAGAACTCCTTTATTTTGTCAAGTTTTAAATAGGTACTACGAACCATGTTGGATTTAGAGTTCCAAATTCATCTATCTATTTAGGAGAGAACAGATGAAACCTAAATATAAATACTGCTACTGTAAACGAACGCTTCAACCTAGAAGAACAAAATTTGGTGAGCCAAGTGGGATTTGTGTACCGATCATCACCACGAAGTATCATCAAGATTGGGTGAAAAAATATTTGCTGGTATTTCGGAAACTCGTTATTTCTTAGAAGTTTGGCAAGCACACTCAATGAAAGTGCTTTTCCACAGTCAGTGCCTTGGGCTACTTTTAGAGGAAACAATCCATAGAGACAAAACTGAGAACTCCTTTATTTTGTCATGTTTCAAAGAGCTACTACAAACCATGTTGGATTTAGAGTTCCAAATTCATCTATCTATATAGCCGAGAACAGAGTGAAACCTAAATATAAAAACTGCTACTGTAGACGAACGCTTCAACCTAGAAGAACAAAATTTGGTGAGCCAAGTGAGATTTGTGTACTGATCATCAACACCAAGTATCATCAAGATTGGATGAGAAAATATTGATTGGTATTTCGGAAACTCGTTATTTTTTAGAAGCTTGGCAACCCCTCTCAATGAATGTGCTTTTCCACAGTCTGTGCCAAGGGCTATTGAAGAGGAAACAAACCATAGAGACAAAAGTGAGAACTGATTTCTTATGTCAAGTTTCAAAGAGCTGCTACAAACCATGTTGGATTTAGAATTCCAAATTCATCTATCTATATAGGAGAGAACAGAGTGAAACCTAAAAATAAATACTGCTACTGTAGACGAACGCTTCAACCTAGAAGAAAAAATTTGGTGAGCCAAGTGGGATTTGTGTACCGATCATCACCACCAAGTATCATCAAGATTGGGTGAAAAATATTTGCTGGTATTTCGGAAACTCGTTATTTCTAAGAAGCTTGGCAACCCCTCTCAATGAAACTGCTTTTCCACAGTCATTGCCTAGGGCTACTTGAAGAGGAAACAATCCTTAGAGAAAAAACTGAGAACTCCTTTATTTTGTCAAGATTCAGAGAGCTACTACAAACCATGTTGGATTTAGAGTTCCAAATTCATCTATCTATATAGGAGAGAACAGAGTGAAACCTAAATATAAAAACTGCTACTGTAGACGAACGCTTCAACCTAGAAGAACAAAATTTGGTGAGCCAAGTGGGATTTGTGTACCGATCATCACCAACAAGTATCATCAAGTTTGGTTGAAAAAATATTTGCTGGTATTTCGGAAACTCGTTATTTCTTAGAAGCATGAAAACCGCTCTCAATGAAAGTGCTTTTCCACAGTCTGTGCCTAGGGCTACTTGAAGAGGAAACAAACCACAGAGACAAAACTGAGAACACTTTTATTTTGTCAGGTTTCAAAGATCCACTACGAACCATGTTGGATTTAGAGTTCCAAATGCATCTATCTATTTAGGAGAGAACAGAGTGAAACCTAAATATAAATACTGCTATTGTAAACGAACGCTTCAACCTAGAAGAACAAAATTCGGTGAGCCAAGTGGGATTTGTGTACCGATCATCACCACCAAGTATCATCAACATTGGGTGAAAGAATATTTGCTGGTATTTCGGGAAACTCGTTATTTCTTAGAAGCTTGGCAACCCCTCTCAATGAAAGTGCTTTTCCACCATTGGTGCCTAGGGCTACTTGAAAAGGAAACAAACCATAGAGACAAAACTGAGAACTCCTTTATTTTGTCAAGTTTTAAATAGGTACTACGAACCATGTTGGATTTAGAGTTCCAAATTCATCTATCTATTTAGGAGAGAACAGATGAAACCTAAATATAAATACTGCTACTGTAAACGAACGCTTCAACCTAGAAGAACAAAATTTGGTGAGCCAAGTGGGATTTGTGTACCGATCATCACCACGAAGTATCATCAAGATTGGGTGAAAAAATATTTGCTGGTATTTCGGAAACTCGTTATTTCTTAGAAGTTTGGCAAGCACACTCAATGAAAGTGCTTTTCCACAGTCAGTGCCTTGGGCTACTTTTAGAGGAAACAATCCATAGAGACAAAACTGAGAACTCCTTTATTTTGTCATGTTTCAAAGAGCTACTACAAACCATGTTGGATTTAGAGTTCCAAATTCATCTATCTATATAGCCGAGAACAGAGTGAAACCTAAATATAAAAACTGCTACTGTAGACGAACGCTTCAACCTAGAAGAACAAAATTTGGTGAGCCAAGTGGGATTTGTGTACTGATCATTACCACCAAGTATCATCAACATTATGTGAAAAAATATTTGCTGGTATTTCGGAAACTCGTAATTTCTTGGAAGCTTGGCAACCCCTTTCAATGAAAGTGCTTTTCCACAGTCTGTGACTAGGGCTACTTGAAGAGGAAACAAACCATACAGACAAAACTGAGAACTCCTTTATTTTGTCAAGATTCAAAGAGCTGCTACAAACCATGTTGGATTTAGAGTTCCAAATTCATCTATCTACATAGCAGAGAACACAGTGAAACCTAAATATAAAAACTGCTACTGTAGACGAACGCTTCAACCTAGAAGAACAAAATTTGGTGAGCCAAGTGGGATTTGTGTACCGATCATCACCAACAAGTATCATCAAGTTTGGTTGAAAAAATATTTGCTGGTATTTCGGAAACTCGTTATTTCTTAGAAGCATGAAAACCGCTCTCAATGAAAGTGCTTTTCCACAGTCTGTGCCTAGGGCTACTTGAAGAGGAAACAAACCACAGAGACAAAACTGAGAACACTTTTATTTTGTCAGGTTTCAAAGATCCACTACGAACCATGTTGGATTTAGAGTTCCAAATGCATCTATCTATTTAGGAGAGAACAGAGTGAAACCTAAATATAAATACTGCTATTGTAAACGAACGCTTCAACCTAGAAGAACAAAATTCGGTGAGCCAAGTGGGATTTGTGTACCGATCATCACCACCAAGTATCATCAAGACCGTGTGAAAAAATATTTGCTGGTATTTCGGAAACTCGTTATTTCTTAGAAGCTTGTCAACCACACTCAATGAAAGTGCTTTTCCACCATTGGTGCCTAGGGCTACTTGAAGAGGAAACAATCCATAGAGACAAAACTGAGAACTCCTTTATTTTGTCATGTTTCAAAGAGCTACTAAAAACCATGTTGGATTTAGAGTTCCAAATTCATCTATCTATATAGCAGAGAACAGAGTGAAACCTAAATATAAAAACTGCTACTGTAGACGAACGCTTCAACCTAGAAGAACAAAATTTGGTGAGCCAAGTGGGATTTGTGTACTGATAATTACCACCAAGTATCATCAACATTGGGTGAAAAAAATTGGCTGGTATTTCGGAAACTCGTTATTTCTTAGAAGCTTCTCAACCCCTCTCAATGAAAGTGCTTTTCCACCGTCGGTGCCTAGGGCTCATTGAAGAGGAAATTAACCACAGAGACAAAACTGAGAACTCCTTTCTTTTGTCAAGTTTCAAAGAGCAACTACAAATCATGTTGGATTTAGAGTTCCAAATTCATCTATCTATATAGCAGAGAACAAAGTGAAAACTAAATATAAAAACTGCTACTGTAGATGAACGCTTGAAACCAGAAGAACAAAATTTGGTGAGCCAAGGTGGATTAGTGTACTGGTAATTACCACCATGTATCATCAAGATTGGGTGAAAAAATATTTGCTGGTATTTTGGAAACTCGTAATTTCTTGGAAGTTGGCAACCCCTTTCAATGAAAGTGCTTTTCCACAGTCTATGACTAGGGCTACTTTAAGAGGAAACAAACCATAGAGACAAAACTGAGAACTCCTTTATTTTGTCAAGTTTCAAAGAGCTGCTACAGACCATGTTGGATTTAGAGTTCCAAATTCATCTATCTACATAGCAGAGAACAGAGTGAAACCTAAATATAAATACTGCTACTTTAGACGAACGCTTCAACCTAGAAGAACAAAATTTGGTGAGCCAAGTGGTATTTGTGTACCGATCATTACCACCACGTATCATCAACATTGGGTGAAAAAATATTTGCTGGTATTTCGGAAACTCGAAATTTCTTGGAAGGTTGGCAACCCCTTTCAATGAAAGTGCTTTTCCACAGTCTCTGCTTAGGGCTACATGAAGCGGAAACAAATCATAGAGACAAAACTGAGAACTCCTTTACTTTGTCAAGTTTCAAAGAGCTACTACAAACCATATTGGATTTAGAGTTCTAAATTCATCTGTCTATATAGCAGAGAACAGAGTGAAACCTAAATAAAAAAACTGCTACTGTAGACGAATGCTTCAACCTAGAAGAAAAAAATTTGGTGAGCCAAGTGGGATTTGTGTACCGATCATTACCACCAAGTATCATCAAGATTGGGTGAAAAAATATTTGCTGGTATTTCGGAAACTCGTAATTTCTTGGAAGCTTGGCAACCCCTCTCAATGAAAGTGCTTTTCCACAGTCTATGCTTACGGCTACTTGAAGCGGAAACAAATCATAGAGACAAAAATGAGAACTCCTTTATTTTTCAAGTTTCAAAGAGCTACTACAAACCATGTTGGATTTAGAGTTCCAAATTCATCTATCTATATAGGAGAGAACAGAGTGAAACCTAAAAATAAAAACTGCTACTGTAGTCGAACGCTTCAACCTAGAAGAATAAAATTTGGTGAGCCAAGTGGGATTTGTGTACCGATCATTACCACCAAGTATCATCAAGATTGGGTGAAAAAATATTTGCTGGTATTTCGGAAACTCGTTATTTCTTAGAAGCTTGACAACCCCTCTCTATGAAAGTGCTTTTCCACAGTCAGTGCCTAGTGCTACTTGAAGAGGAAACAATCCATAGCGACAAATCTGAGAACTCCTTTATTTTTTCAAGTTTCAAAGAGCTACTACAAACCATGTTGGATTTAGAGTTCCAAATTCATCTATCTATATAGGAGAGAACAGAGTGAAACCTAAAAATAAAAACTGCAACTGTAGTCGAACGCTTCAACCTAGAAGAACAAAATTTTTTGAGCCAAGTGTGAATTGTGTACTGATCATTACCACCAAGTATCATCAAGATTCGGTGAAAAAATATTGGCTGGTATTTCGGAAACTCGTTATTTGTTAGAAGCTTGGCAACCCCTCTCAATGAAAGTGCTTTTCCACAGTCTGTGCCTAGGACTACTTGAAGAGGAAACAAAACATAGAGAAAAAACAGAGAAATACTTTATTTTGTCAAGTTTCAAAGAGCTGCTACAAACCATGTTGGATTTAGAATTCCAAATTCATCTATCCATATATTAGACACAGAGTGAAACCTAAATATAAAAACTGCTACTGTAGACGAGTGCTTCAACCTAGAATAACAAAATTTGGTGAGCCCAGTGGGATTTGTGCAGTGATCATCACCACCAAGTATCATCAAGTTTGGTTGAAAAAATATTTGCTGGTATTTCGGAAACTCGTTATTTCTTAGAAGCTTGGCAACCCCTCTCAATGAAAGTGCTTTTCCACCATTGGTGCCTAGGGCTAATTGAAGAGGAAACAAACCAGAGAGACAAAACGGAGAACTCCTTTCATTTTTCAAGTTTCAAAGAGCTACTACAAACCATGTTGGATTTAGAGTTCCAAATTCATCTATCTATATAGGAGAGAACAGAGTGAAACCTAAAAATAAAAACTGCTACTGTAGACGAACGCTTCAACCTAGAAGAAAAAATTTGGTGAGCCAAGTGGGATTTGTGTACCGATCATCACCACCAAGTATCATCAACATTGGGTGAAAGAATATTTGCTGGTATTTCGGGAAACTCGTTATTTCTTAGAAGCTTGGCAACCCCTCTCAATGAAAGTGCTTTTAAACCATTGGTGCCTAGGGCTACTTGAAAAGGAAACAAACCATAGAGACAAAACTGAGAACTCCTTTATTTTGTCAAGTTTTAAATAGGTACTACGAACCATGTTGGATTTAGAGTTCCAAATTCATCTATCTATTTAGGAGAGAACAGATGAAACCTAAATATAAATACTGCTACTGTAAACGAACGCTTCAACCTAGAAGAACAAAATTTGGTGAGCCAAGTGGGATTTGTGTACCGATCATCACCACGAAGTATCATCAAGATTGGGTGAAAAAATATTTGCTGGTATTTCGGAAACTCGTTATTTCTTAGAAGTTTGGCAAGCACACTCAATGAAAGTGCTTTTTCACAGTCAGTGCCTAGGGCTACTTTTAGAGGAAACAATCCATAGAGACAAAACTGAGAACTCCTTTATTTTGTCATGTTTCAAAGAGCTACTACAAACCATGTTGGATTTAGAGTTCCAAATTCATCTATCTATATAGCCGAGAACAGACTGAAACCTAAATATAAAAACTGCTACTGTAGACGAACGCTTCAACCTAGAAGAACAAAATTTGGTGAGCCAAGTGGGATTTGTGTACTGATCATTACCACCAAGTATCATCAACATTATGTGAAAAAATATTTGCTGGTATTTCGGAAACTCGTAATTTCTTGGAAGCTTGGCAACCCCTTTCAATGAAAGTGCTTTTCCACAGTCTGTGACTAGGGCTACTTGAAGAGGAAACAAACCATACAGACAAAACTGAGAACTCCTTTATTTTGTCAAGATTCAAAGAGCTGCTACAAACCATGTTGGATTTAGAGTTCCAAATTCATCTATCTACATAGCAGAGAACACAGTGAAACCTAAATATAAATACTGCTACTTTAGACGAATGCTTCAACCTAGAAGAAAAATATTTGGTGAGCCAAGTGGAATTTGTGTACCGATCATTACCACCAAGTATCATCAAGATTGGGTGAAAAAATATTTGCTGGTATTTCGGAAACTCGTAATTTTTTGGAAGCTTGGCAACCCCTCTCAATGAAAGTGCTTTTCCACAGTCTATGCTTACTGCTACTTGAAGCGGAAACAAATCATAGAGACAAAAATGAGAATTGCTTTATTTTGTCAAGTTTCAAAGAGCTACTACAATCCATATTGGATTTAGAGTTCCAAATTCATCTGTCTATATAGGAGAGAACAGAGTGAAAACTAAATATAAAAACTGCTACTGTAGACGAACGCTTCAACCTAGAAGAACAAAATTTGGTGAGCCAAGTGGGATTTGTGTACCGATCATCACCACCAAGTATCATCAAGATTGGGTAAAAAATATTTGCTGGTATTTGGGAAACTCGTTTTTTCTTAGAAGCTTGGCAACCCCTCTCTATGAAAGTGCTTTTCCACAGTCAGTGCCTAGTGCTACTTGAAGAGGAAACAATCCATAGAGACAAATCTGAGAACTACTTTATTTTTTAAAGTTTCAAAGAGCTACTACAAACCATGTTGGATTTAGAGTTCCAAATTCATCTATCTATATAGGAGAGAACAGTGTGAAACCTAAAAATAAAAACTGCTACTGTAGTCGAACGCTTCAACCTAGAAGAACAAAATTTGGTTAGCCAAGTGGGATTTGTGTACTGATCATTACCACCCAGTATCATCACGATTCGGTGAAAAAATATTGGCTGGTATTTCGGAAACTCGTTATTTGTTAGAAGCTTGGCAACCCCTCTCAATGAAAGTGCTTTTCCACAGTCTGTGCCTAGGACTACTTGAAAAGGAAACAAAACATAGAGACAAAACAGAGAACTACTTTATTTTGTCAAGTTTCAAAGAGCTGCTACAAACCATGTTGGATTTAGAATTCCAAATTCATCTATCCATATTGGAGACACAGAGTGAAACCTAAATATAAAAACTGCTACTGTAGACGAGTGCTTCAACCTAGAAGAACAAAATTTGGTGAGCCAAGTGGGATTTGTGCAGTGATCATCACCACGAAGTATCATCAAGTTTGGTTGAAAAAATATTTGCTTGTATTTCGGAAACTCGTTATTTCTTAGAAGCTTGGCAACCCCTCTCAATGAAAGTGCTTTTCCACCCTTGGTGCCTAGGGCTAATTGAAGAGGAAACAAACCATAGAGACAAAACGGAGAACTCCTTTCTTTTTTCAAGTTTCAAAGAGCTACTACAAACCATGTTGGATTTAGAGTTCCAAATTCATCTATCTATATAGGAGAGAACAGAGTGAAACCTAAAAATAAAAACTGCTACTGTAGACTAACGCTTCTACCTAGAAGAAAGAATTTGGTGACCCAAGTGGGATTTGTGTACTGATCATTACCACCAAGTATCATCAAGATATGGTGAAAAAATATTTGCTCGTATTTCGGAAACTCGTTATTTCTAAGAAGCTTGGCAACCCCTCTCAATGAAAGTGCTTTTCCACAGTCTGTGCCTAAGACTACTTGAAGAGGAAACAAAACATAGAGACAAAACAGAGAACTACTTTATTTTGTCAAGTTTCAAAGAGCTACTGCAAACCATGTTGGTTTTAGAGTTCCAAATTCATCTATCAATATAGGAGAGAACAGTGGAAACCTAATTATAAAAACTGCTACAGTAGACTAACGCTTCAACCAAGAAGAACAAAATTTGCTGAGCCAGGTGGGATTTGTTTACCGATCATTACAACCACGTATCATAAACATTGGGTAAAAAAATATTCGCTGGTATTTCAGAAACTCGTAATTTCTTGGAAGCTTGTCAACCCTTCTCAATGAAAGTGCTTTTCCACAGTCTGTGCCTAGGACTACTTGAAGAGGAAACAAAACATAGAGACAAAACAGAGAACTCCTTTATTTTGTCAAGTTTCAAAGAGCTGCTACAAACCATGTTGGATTTAGAGTTCCATATTCATCTATCTATATAGCAAGGAACAGAGTAAAACCTAAAATTAAAAACTGCTACTGTAGACGAACGCTTCAACCTTGAAGAACAAAATTTGGTGAGCCAAGTGGGATTTCTGTAGCGATCATTACCACCAAGTGTCATCAAGTTTGCGGGAAAAAATATTTGCTGGTATTTCGGAAACTCGTTATTTCTTAGAAGCTTGGCAACCGCTCTCAATGAATGAGCTTTTCCACAGTCTGTGCCTAGGGCTACTTGAAGAGGAAACAAACCATAGAGACAAAACTGAGAACTCCTTTATTTTGTCAAGTTTCTAAGAGCTACTACAAGCCATGTTGGATTTAGAGTTCCAAATTCATCTATCGATATAGCAGAGAACAGAGTGAAACCTAAATAAAAAAAACTGCTACTGTAGACGAACGCTTCAACCTACAAGAACAAAATTTGGTGAGCCAAGTGGGATTTGTTTACCGATCATTACCACTGAGTATCACCCAGATTGGGTGAAAAAATATTTGCTGGTAATTCGGAAACTCGTAATTTCTTGGAAGCTTGGCAACCCCTCTCAATGAAAGTGCTTTTCCCCAGTCTCTCCTTAGGGCTACTTGAAGCAGAAACAAATCATAGAGACAAAACTGAGAACTCCTTTATTTTGTCAAGTTTCAAAGAGCTACTACTAACCATGTTGGATTTAGAGTTTCAAATTCATCTGTCTATATAGGAGAAAACAGAGGGAAAACTAAGTATAAAAACTGCTACAGTAGACGAACTCTTCAACACTGAAAAACAAAATTTGGTGAGCCAAGTGGGATTTGTGTACTGATCATTACCACCAAGTATCATCCACATTGGGTGAAAAATATTTGCTGGTATTTCGGAAAATCTTTATTTCTTAGAAGCTTTGCAACCCCTCTCAATGAAAGTGCTTTTCCACCGTCGGTGCCTAGGGCTCATTGAAGAGGAAACAAACCATAGAGACAAAACTGAAAACTCCTTTCCTTTGTGAAGTTTCAAAGAGCAACTACAAATCATGTTGGATTTAGAGTTCCAAATTCATCTATCTATATAGCAGAGAACAAAGTGAAACCTAAATATAAAAACTGCTACTGTAGATGAACGCTTGAAACCAGAAGAACAAAATTTGGTGAGCCAAGGTGGATTAGTGTACTGGTAATTACCACCAAGTATCATCAAGATTGGGTGAAAAAATATTTGCTGGTATTTTGGAAACTCGTAATTTCTTGGAAGCTTGGCAACCCCTTTCAATGAAAGTGCTTTTCCACAGTCTGTGACTAGGGCTACTTGAAGAGGAAACAAACCATAGAGACAAAACTGAGAACTCCTTTATTTTGTCAAGTTTCAAAGAGCTGCTACAGACCATGTTGGATTTAGAGTTCCAAATTCATCTATCTACATAGCAGAGAACAGAGTGAAACCTAAATATAAATACTGCTACTTTAGACCAACGCTTAAACCTAGAAGATCAAAATTTGGTGAGCCAAGTGGTATTTGTGTACCGATCATTACCACCACGTATCATCAACATTGGGTGAAAAAATATTTGCTGGTATTTTGGAAACTCGTAACTTCTTGGAAGCTTGGCAACCCCTTTCAATGAAAGTGCTTTTCCACAGTCTCTGCTTAGGGCTACATGAAGCGGAAACAAATCATAGAGACAAATCTGAGAACTCCTTTAATTTGTCAAGTTTCAAAGAGCTACTACAAACCATATTGGAATAGAGTTCCAAATTCATCTGTCTATATAGCAGAGAACAGAGTGAAACCTAAATAAAAAAACTGCTACTGTAGACGAATGCTTCAACCTAGAAGAAAAAAATTTGGTGAGCCAAGTGGGATTTGTGTACCGATCATTACCAGCAAGTATCATCAAGATTGGGTGAAAAAATATTTGCTGGTATTTCGGAAACTCGTAATTTCTTGGAAGCTTGGCAACCCCTCTCAATGAAAGTGCTTTTCCACATTCTATGCTTACGGCTACTTGAAGCGGAAACAAATCATAGAGACAAAAATGAGAACTCCTTTATTTTGTCAAGTTTCAAAGAGCTACTACAATCCATATTGGATTTAGAGTTCCAAATTCATCTCTCTATATAGGAGAGAACAGAGTGAAAACTAAATATAAAAACTGCTACTGTAGACGAAAGCTTCAACCTAGAAGAACAAAATTTGGTGAGCCAAGTGGGATGTGTGTACTGATCATTACCACCAAGTATCATCAAGATTCGGTGAAAAAATATTTGCTGGTATTCGGAAACTCGTTATTTGTTAGAAGCTTGGTAACCCCTCTCAATGAAAGTGCTTTTCCACAGTCTGTGCCTAGGACAACTTGAAGAGGAAACAAAACATAGAGACAAAACAGAGAACTACTTTATTTTGTCAAGTTTCAAAGAGCTACTACAAACCATGTTGGATTTATAGTTCCAAATTCATCTATCTAAATAGGAGAGAACACAGTGAAACCTAAATATAAAAACTGCTTCTGTAGACGAACGCTTCAACCTACAAGAACAAAATTTGGTGAGCCAAGTGGGATTTGTGTACCGATCTTCACCACCACGTATCATCAAGATTGGATGAAAAAATATTTGTTGGTAATTCGGAATCTCGTAATTTCTTAGAACCTTGGCCACCCCTCTCAATGAAAGGGCTTTTCAACAGTCTCTGCGTAGGGCTACTTGAAGCGGAAACAAATCATAGAGACAAAACTGAGAACTCCTTTATTTTGTCAAGTTTCAAAGAGCTACTACAAACCCTGTTGGATTTAGAGTTCCAAATTCATCTATCTATATAGGAGAGAACAGAGTAAAACCTAAAATTATAAACTGCTACTGTAGACCAATGCTTCAAACTAGAAGAACAAAATTTGGTGAGCCAAGTGGGATTTGTTTACCGATCATCACCAACAAGTATCATCAAGTTTGGTTGAAAAAATATTTGCTGGTATTTCGGAAACTCGTTATTTTTTAGAAGCTTGCAAACCGCTCTCAATGAAAGTGCTTTTCCACAGTCTCTGCCTAGGGCTACTTGAAGAGGAAACAAACCACAGAGACAAAACTGAGAACACTTTTATTTTTTCAAGTTTCAAATGGGTACTACGAACCATGTTGGATTTAGAGTTCCAAATTCATCTATCTATTTAGGAGAGAACAGAGTGAAACCTAAATATAAATACTGCTACTGTAAACGAACGCTTCAACCTAGAAGAACAAAATTTGGTGAGCCAAGTGGGATTTGTGTACCAATCATCACCACCAAGTATCATCAAGATTGGGTCAAAAAATATTTGCTGGTATTTCGTAAACTCGTTGTTTCTTAGAAGCTTGGCAACCACACTCAATGAAAGTGCTTTTCCACAGTCAGTGTCTAGGGCTACTTGAAGAGGAAACAATCCATAGAGACAAAACTGAGAACTCCTTTATTTTGTCATGTTTCAAAGAGCTACTACAAACCATGTTGGATTTAGAGTTCCAAATTCATTTATCTATATAGCAGAGAACAGAGTGAAACCTAAATATAAAAACTGCTACTGTAGACGAACGCTTCAATCTACAAGAACAAATTTTGGTGAGCCAAGTGGGATTTGTGTATTGATCATTACCACCAAGTATCATCAACATTGGGTGAAAAAATATTTGCTGGTATTTCGGAAACTCGTTATTTCTTAGAAGATTGGCAACCCCTCTCAATGAAAGTGCTTTTCCACCGTCGGTGCCTAGGGATAATTGAAGAGGAAACAAACCATAGAGACAAAACTGAGAACTCCTTTCTTTTGTCAAGTTTCAATAAGCTACTACAAACCATGTTGGATTTAGAGTTCCAAATTCATCTATGTATATATTAGAGAACAAACTAAAACCTAAAAATATGAACTGCTACTGTAGACGAATGCTTCAAACTAGAAGAACAAAATTTGGTGAGCCAAGTGGGATTTGTGTACTTGTCCTTACCACCAAGTATCATCAAGTTTGGGTGAAAAAATATTTCTGGTATTTCTGAAACTCGTTATTTGTTAGAAGCTTCGCAACCCCTCTCAATGAAAGTGCTTTTCCACAGTCTGTGCCTAGGACTACTTGAAGAGGAAACAAAACATAGAGACAAAACAGAGAACTACTTTATTTTGTCAAGTTTCAACTAGCTACTGCAAACCATGTTGGATTTAGAGTTAGAAAATTCATCTATCAATATAGGAGAGAACAGTGGGAAACCTAATTATAAAAACTGCTACAGTAGAGGAACGCTTCAACCTAGAAGAACAAAATTTGGTGAGCCAAGTGGGATTTGTGTACCGATCATTACAACCACGTATCATCAACACTGGGTGAAAAAATATTTGCTGGTATTTCGGAAACTCGTAATTTCTTGTAATCTTGGCAACCCCTTTCAATGAAAGTGCTTTTCCACAGTCTCTGCTTAGGGCTACTTGCAGCGGAAACAAATCATAGATACAAAACTGAGAACTCCTTTTCTTTGTCAAGTTTCAAAGTGCTACTAGAAACCATGTTGGATTCAGAGTTTCAAATTCATCTATCTATATAGGAGAGAACAGAGTGAAACCTAAAAATAAAAACTGCTACTGTAGACGAATGCTTCAACCTAGAAGAACAAAATTTTGTGAGCCAAGTGGGATTTGTGTACTTGTCCTAACCACCAAGTATCATCAAGATTGGGTGAAAAAATATTGTCTGGTATTTCGGAAACTCGTTATTTCTTAGAAGCTTGGCAACCCCTCTCAATGAAAGTGCTTTTCCACAGTTTGTGCCAGGACTACTTGAAGAGGAAACAAACCATAGAGACAAAACGGAGAACTCCTTTATTTTGTCAAGTTTCAAAGAGCTACTACAAACCATGTTGGATTTAGAGTTCCAAATTCATCTATCTATATAAGAGAGAACAGAGTGAAACCTAAAATTGAAAACTGCTACTGTAAACGAACGCTTCAACATAGAAGAACAAAATTTGGTGAGCCAAGTGGGATTTGTGTAATTGTCATTACCACCACATATCATCAACATTGGGTGAAAAAATATTTGCTGGTATTTCGGAAAATCGTAATTTCTTGGAAGCTTGGCAACCCCTTTCAATGAAAGTGCTTTTCCACAGTCTCTGCTTAGGGCTACATGAAACGGAAACAAATCATAGAGACAACACTGAAAACTCCTTTATTTTGTCAAGTTTAAAAGAGCTACTACAAACCATGTTGGATTTAGAGTTCCAAATTTATCTATCAATATAGGAGAGAACAGAGTGCAACCTTCAATTGAAAACTGCTACTGTAAACGAACGCTTCAACCTAAAAGAACAAAATTTGGTGAGAGAAGTGGGATTTGAGGACTTGTCATTACCACCACGCATCATCAAGATTGGGTTAAAAAATATTTGCTGGTATTTCGGAAACTCGTAATTTCTTGGAAGCTTGGCAAACCCACTCAATGAAAGTGCGTATCCACCGTCTGTGCCTAGGGCTACTTGAAGAGGAAACAAACCATAGAGAGAAAACAGAGAATTCCTTTATTTTGTCAAGTTTCAAAGAGCTACTGCAAACCATGTTGGATTTAGAGTTCCAAATTCATCTATCAATATAGGAGAGAACAGAGTGAAACCTAAATATAAATACTGCTACTTTAGACGAACGCTTCAACCTAGAAGAACAAAATTTGGTGAGCCAAGTGGTATTTGTGTACCGATCATTACCACCACGTATCATCAACATTGAGTGAAAAAATATTTGCTGGTATTTCGGAAACTCGTAATTTCTTGGAAGCTTGGCAACCCCTTTCAATGAAAGTGCTTTTCCACAATCTCTGCTTAGGGCTACATGAAGCGGAAACAAATCATAGAGACAAAACTGAGAACTCCTTTACTTTGTCAAGTTTCAAAGAGCTACTACAAACCATATTGGAATAGAGTTCCAAATTCATCTGTCTATATAGCAGAGAACAGAGTGAAACCTAAATAAAAAAACTGCTACTGTAGACGAATGCTTCAACCTAGAAGAAAAAAATTTGGTGAGCCAAGTGGGATTTGTGTACCGATCATTATCAGCAAGTATCATCAAGATTGGGTGAAAAAATATTTGCTGGTATTTCGGAAACTCGTAATTTCTTGGAAGCTTGGCAACCCCTCTCAATGAAAGTGCTTTTCCACAGTCTATGCTTACGGCTACTTGAAGCCGAAACAAATCATAGAGACAAAAATGAGAACTCCTTTATTTTGTCAAGTTTCAAAGAGGTACTACAAACCATGTTGGATTTAGAGTTCCTAATTCATCTATCTATATAGGAGAGAACAGAGTGAAACCTAAAAATAAAAACTGCTACTGTAAACGAAAGCTTCAACCTAGAAGAACAAAATTTGGTGAGCCAAGTGGGATTTGTGTACTGGTCATTACCACCAAGTATCATCAAGATTCGGTGAAAAAATATTTGCTGGTATTTCGGAAACTCGTTATTTGTTAGAAGCTTGGCAACCCCTCTCAATGAAAGTGCTTTTCCACAGTCTGTGCCTAGGACTACTTGAAGAGGAAACAAACCATAGAGACAAAACAGAGATTTCCTTTATTTTGTCAAGTTTCAAAGAGCTACTGCAAACCATGTTGGATTTAGGGTTCCAAATTCATCTATCAATATAGGAGAGAACAGTGGGAAACCTAATTATAAAAACTGCTACAGTAGACGAACGCTTCAAACAAGAAGAACAAAATTTGCTGAGCCAAGTGGGATTTGTTTACCAATCATTACAACCACCTATCATCAACATTGGGTAAAAAAATATTCGCTGGTATTTCAGAAACTCATAGTTTCTTGGAAGCTTGTCAACCCCTCTCAATGAAAGTGCTTTTCCACAGTCTGTGCCCAGGACTACTTGAAGAGGAACCAAAACATAGAGACAAAACAGAGAACTACTTTATTTTGTCAAGTTTCAAAGAGCTACTACAAACCATGTTGGATTTATAGTTCCAAATTCATCTATCTAAATAGGAGAGAACACAGTGAAACCTAAATATAAAAACTGCTTCTGTAGACGAACGCTTCAACCTACAAGAACAAAATTTGGTGAGCCAAGTGGGATTTGTGTACCGATCTTCACCACCACGTATCATCAAGATTGGATGAAAAAATATTTGTTGGTAATTCGGAATCTCGTAATTTCTTAGAACCTTGGCCACCCCTCTCAATGAAAGGGCTTTTCAACAGTCTCTGCGTAGGGCTACTTGAAGCGGAAACAAATCATAGAGACAAAACTGAGAACTCCTTTATTTTGTCAAGTTTCAAAGAGCTACTACAAACCCTGTTGGATTTAGAGTTCCAAATTCATCTATCTATATAGGAGAGAACAGAGTAAAACCTAAAATTATAAACTGCTACTGTAGACCAATGCTTCAAACTAGAAGAACAAAATTTGGTGAGCCAAGTGGGATTTGTTTACCGATCATCACCAACAAGTATCATCAAGTTTGGTTGAAAAAATATTTGCTGGTATTTCGGAAACTCGTTATTTTTTAGAAGCTTGCAAACCGCTCTCAATGAAAGTGCTTTTCCACAGTCTCTGCCTAGGGCTACTTGAAGAGGAAACAAACCACAGAGACAAAACTGAGAACACTTTTATTTTTTCAAGTTTCAAATGGGTACTACGAACCATGTTGGATTTAGAGTTCCAAATTCATCTATCTATTTAGGAGAGAACAGAGTGAAACCTAAATATAAATACTGCTACTGTAAACGAACGCTTCAACCTAGAAGAACAAAATTTGGTGAGCCAAGTGGGATTTGTGTACCAATCATCACCACCAAGTATCATCAAGATTGGGTCAAAAAATATTTGCTGGTATTTCGTAAACTCGTTGTTTCTTAGAAGCTTGGCAACCACACTCAATGAAAGTGCTTTTCCACAGTCAGTGTCTAGGGCTACTTGAAGAGGAAACAATCCATAGAGACAAAACTGAGAACTCCTTTATTTTGTCATGTTTCAAAGAGCTACTACAAACCATGTTGGATTTAGAGTTCCAAATTCATTTATCTATATAGCAGAGAACAGAGTGAAACCTAAATATAAAAACTGCTACTGTAGACGAACGCTTCAACCTACAAGAACAAATTTTGGTGAGCCAAGTGGGATTTGTGTATTGATCATTACCACCAAGTATCATCAACATTGGGTGAAAAAATATTTGCTGGTATTTCGGAAACTCGTTATTTCTTAGAAGATTGGCAACCCCTCTCAATGAAAGTGCTTTTCCACCGTCGGTGCCTAGGGCTAATTGAAGAGGAAACAAACCATAGAGACAAAACTGAGAACTCCTTTCTTTTGTCAAGTTTCAATAAGCTACTACAAACCATGTTGGATTTAGAGTTCCAAATTCATCTATGTATATATTAGAGAACAAACTAAAACCTAAAAATATAAACTGCTACTGTAGACGAGCGCTTCAAACTAGAAGAACAAAATTTGGTGAGCCAAGTGGGATTTGTGTACTTGTCCTTACCACCAAGTATCATCAAGTTTGGGTGAAAAAATATTTGCTGGTATTTCGGAAACTCGTTATTTCTTAGAAGCTTGGCAACCCCTCTCATAGAAAGTGGTTTTCCACAGTCTCTGCGTAGGGCTACTTGAAGCGGAAACAAATCATAGAGACAAAACTGAGAACTCCTTTATTTTGTCAAGTTTCAAAGAGCTACTAGAAAACATGTTGGATTTAGAGTTCCAAATTCATCTATCTATATAGGAGAGAACAGAGTGAAACCTAAAAATAAAAACTGCTACTGTAGAGGAATGCTTCAACCTAGAAGAACAAAATTTGGTATGCCATGTGGGATTTGTGTACCTTCCTTACCACCAAGTATCATCAAGATTGGGTGAAAAAATATTTGCTGGTATTTCGGAAACTCGTTATTTTTAGAAGCTTGGCAACCCCTCTCAATTAAAGTGCTTTTCCACAGTCTGTGCCAGGGCTACTAGAAGAGGAAACAAACCATAGAGACAAAAATGAGAACTCCTTTATTTTATCAAGTTTCAAAGAGCTACTACAAACCATGTTGGATTTAGAGTTCCAAATTCATCTATATATATATTAGAGAACAGAGTGAAACCTAAAAATAAAAACTGCTACTGTAGACGAATGCTTCAACCTAGAAGAACAGAATTTGGTGAGCCAAGTGGGATTTGTGTAATTGTCATTACCACCACATATCATCAACATTGGGTGAAAAAATATTTGCTAGTATTTCAGAAAATCGTAATTTCTTGGAAGCTTGGCAACCCCTCTCAATGAAAGTGCTTTTCCACAGTCTGTGCCTAGGACTACTTGAAGAGGAAACAAACCATAGAGACAAAACAGAGAATTCCTTTATTTTGTCAAGTTTCAAAGAGCTACTGCAAACCATGTTGGATTTAGAGTTCCAAATTCATCTATCAATATAGGAGAGAACAGTGGGAAACCTAATTATAAAAACTGCTACAATAGACGAACGCTTCAAACAAGAAGAACAAAATTTGCTGAGCCAAGTGGGATTTGTTTACCAATCATTACAACCACGTATCATCAACATTGGGTAAAAAAATATTCGCTGGTATTTCAGAAACTCATAGTTTCTTGGAAGCTTGTCAACCCCTCTCAATGAAAGTGCTTTTCCACAGTCTGTGCCTAGGACTACTTGAAGAGGAACCAAAACATAGAGACAAAACAGAGAACTACTTTATTTTGTCAAGTTTCAAAGAGCTACTACAAACCATGTTGGATTTATAGTTCCAAATTCATGTATCTAAATAGGAGAGAACACAGTGAAACCTAAATATAAAAACTGCTTCTGTAGACGAACACTTCAACCTACAAGAACAAAATTTGGTGAGCCAAGTGGGATTTGTGTACCGATCTTCACCACCACGTATCATCAAGATTGGATGAAAAAATATTTGTTGGTAATTCGGAATCTCATAATTTCTTAGAACCTTGGCATCCCCTCTCAATGAAAGGGCTTTTCAACAGTCTCTGCGTAGGGCTACTTGAAGCGGAAACAAATCATAGAGACAAAACTGAGAACTCCTTTATTTTGTCAAGTTTCAAAGAGCTACTACAAACCCTGTTGGATTTAGAGTTCCAAATTCATCTATCTATATAGGAGAGAACAGAGTAAAACCTAAAATTATAAACTGCTACTGTAGACCAATGCTTCAAACTAGAAGAACAAAATTTGGTGAGCCAAGTGGGATTTGTTTACCGATCATCACCAACAAGTATCATCAAGTTTGGTTGAAAAAATATTTGCTGGTATTTCGGAAACTCGTTATTTTTTAGAAGCTTGCAAACCGCTCTCAATGAAAGTGCTTTTCCACAGCCTCTGCCTAGGGCTACTTGAAGAGGAAACAAACCACAGATACAAAACTGAGAACACTTTTATTTTTTCAAGTTTCAAATGGGTACTACGAACCATGTTGGATTTAGAGTTCCAAATTCATCTATCTATTTAGGAGAGAACAGAGTGAAACCTAAATATAAATACTGCTACTGTAAACGAACGCTTCAACCTAGAAGAACAAAATTTGGTGAGCCAAGTGGGATTTGTGTACCAATCATCACCACCAAGTATCATCAAGATTGGGTCAAAAAATATTTGCTGGTATTTCGTAAACTCGTTGTTTCTTAGAAGCTTGGCAACCACACTCAATGAAAGTGCTTTTCCACAGTCAGTGTCTAGGGCTACTTGAAGAGGAAACAATCCATAGAGACAAAACTGAGAACTCCTTTATTTTGTCATGTTTCAAAGAGCTACTACAAACCATGTTGGATTTAGAGTTCCAAATTCATTTATCTATATAGCAGAGAACAGAGTGAAACCTAAATATAAAAACTGCTACTGTAGACGAACGCTTCAACCTACAAGAACAAATTTTGGTGAGCCAAGTGGGATTTGTGTATTGATCATTACCACCAAGTATCATCAACATTGGGTGAAAAAATATTTGCTGGTATTTCGGAAACTCGTTATTTCTTAGAAGATTGGCAACCCCTCTCAATGAAAGTGCTTTTCCACCGTCGGTGCCTAGGGCTAATTGAAGAGGAAACAAACCATAGAGACAAAACTGAGAACTCCTTTCTTTTGTCAAGTTTCAATAAGCTACTACAAACCATGTTGGATTTAGAGTTCCAAATTCATCTATGTATATATTAGAGAACAAACTAAAACCTAAAAATATAAACTGCTACTGTAGACGAATGCTTCAAACTAGAAGAACAAAATTTGGTGAGCCAAGTGGGATTTGTGTACTTGTCCTTACCACCAAGTATCATCAAGTTTGGGTGAAAAAATATTTGCTGGTATTTCGGAAACTCGTTATTTCTTAGAAGCTTGGCAACCCCTCTCATAGAAAGTGGTTTTCCACAGTCTCTGCGTAGGGCTACTTGAAGCGGAAACAAATCATAGAGACAAAACTGAGAACTCCTTTATTTTGTCAAGTTTCAAAGAGCTACTAGAAAACATGTTGGATTTAGAGTTCCAAATTCATCTATCTATATAGGAGAGAACAGAGTGAAACCTAAAAATAAAAACTGCTACTGTAGAGGAATGCTTCAACCTAGAAGAACAAAATTTGGTATGCCATGTGGGATTTGTGTACCTTCCTTACCACCAAGTATCATCAAGATTGGGTGAAAAAATATTTGCTGGTATTTCGGAAACTCGTTATTTTTAGAAGCTTGGCAACCCCTCTCAATTAAAGTGCTTTTCCACAGTCTGTGCCAGGGCTACTAGAAGAGGAAACAAACCATAGAGACAAAAATGAGAACTCCTTTATTTTATCAAGTTTCAAAGAGCTACTACAAACCATGTTGGATTTAGAGTTCCAAATTCATCTATATATATATTAGAGAACAGAGTGAAACCTAAAAATAAAAACTGCTACTGTAGACGAATGCTTCAACCTAGAAGAACAGAATTTGGTGAGCCAAGTGGGATTTGTGTAATTGTCATTACCACCACATATCATCAACATTGGGTGAAAAAATATTTGCTGGTATTTCGGAAAATCGTAATTTCTTGGAAGCTTGGCAACCCCTCTCAATGAAAGTGCTTTTCCACAGTCTGTGCCTAGGACTACTTGAAGAGGAAACAAACCATAGAGACAAAACAGAGAATTCCTTTATTTTGTCAAGTTTCAAAGAGCTACTACAAACCATGTTGGATTTATAGTTCCAAATTCATCTATCTAAATAGGAGAGAACACAGTGAAAAGTAAATATAAAAACTGCTTCTGTAGACGAACACTTCAACCTACAAGAACAAAATTTGGTGAGCCAAGTGGGATTTGTGTACCGATCTTCACCACCACGTATCATCAAGATTGGATGAAAAAATATTTGTTGGTAATTCGGAATCTCGTAATTTCTTAGAACCTTGGCAACCCCTCTCAATGAAAGGGCTTCAACCGAGAAGAACAAAATTTGGTGAGCCAAGTGGGAATTGTGGACTTGTCATTACCACCACGCATCATCATGTTTGGGTGAAAAAATATTTGCTGGTATTTCGGAAAATCGTAATTTCTTGGAAGCTTGGCAACCCCTTTCAATGAAAGTGCTTTTCCAAAGTCTCAGCTTAGGGCTACATGAAGCGGAAACAAATCATAGAGACAAAACTGAAAACTCCTTTATTTTGTCAAGTTTCAAAGAGCTACTAAAAACCATGTTGGATTTAGAGTTCCAAATTTATCTATCAATATATGAGAGAACAGAGTGCAACCTAAAAATGAAAAAAGCTACAGTAAACGAACGCTTCAACATAGAAGAACAAAATTCGGTGAGCCAAGTGGGAATTTGGACTTGTCATTACCACCAAGTATCATCAAGATTGGGTGAAAAAATATTTGCTGGAATTTTCTTGGAAGATTGGCAACCCCTCTCAATGAAAGTGCATTTCCACCGTCTGTGCCTAGGGCTACTTGAAGAGGAAAAAATCCTAGAGACAAAACTGAGAACTCCTTTATTTTGTCAAGTTTCAAAGAGCTACTACAAACGATGTTGGATTTAGAGTTCCAAATTCATCTATCTATATAGCAGAAAACAGAGTGAAACCTAAATATAAAACTGCTACTGCAGACGAATGCTTCAACCTAGAACAAAATTTGGTGAGCCAAGTGGGATTTGTGTACCGATCATTATCACCAAGTATCATCAAGATTGGGTGTAAAAATATTTTCTGGTATTTCGGAATCTCATAATTTCTGAAGCTTGGCAACCCCTCTCAATGAAAGTGCTTTTCCACAGTCTCTGCTTAGGGCTACAATGAAGCGGAAACAAATTATAGAGACAAAACTGAGAACTCCTTTATTTTGTCAAGTTTCAAAGAGCTACTAAAAACCATGTTGGATTTAGAGTTCCAAATTCATCTATCTAAATAGGAGAGAACATAGTGAAACCTAAATATAAAAACTGCTTCTGTAGACGAACGCTTCAACCTACAAGAACAAAATTTGGTGAGCCAAGTGGGATTTGTGTACCGATCTTCACCACCACGTATCATCAAGATTGGATGAAAAAATATTTGTTGGTAATTCGGAATCTCGTAATTTCTTAGAACCTTGGCCACCCCTCTCAATGAAAGGGCTTTTCAACAGTCTCTGCGTATGGCTACTTGAAGCGGAAACAAATCATAGAGACAAAACTGAGAACTCCTTTATTTTGTCAAGTTTCAAAGAGCTACTACAAACCCTTTGGATTTAGAGTTCCAAATTCATCTATCTATATAGGAGAGAACAGAGTAAAACCTAAAATTATAAACTGCTACTGTAGACCAATGCTTCAAACTAGAAGAACAAAATTTGGTGAGCCAAGTGGGATTTGTTTACCGATCATCACCAACAAGTATCATCAAGTTTGGTTGAAAAAATATTTGCTGGTATTTCGGAAACTCGTTATTTTTTAGAAGCTTGCAAACCGCTCTCAATGAAAGTGCTTTTCCACAGTCTCTGCCTAGGGCTACTTGAAGAGGAAACAAACCACAGAGACAAAACTGAGAACACTTTTATTTTTTCAAGTTTCAAATGGGTACTACGAACCATGTTGGATTTAGAGTTCCAAATTCATCTATCTATTTAGGAGAGAACAGAGTGAAACCTAAATATAAATACTGCTACTGTAAACGAACGCTTCAACCTAGAAGAACAAAATTTGGTGAGCCAAGTGGGATTTGTGTACCAATCATCACCACCAAGTATCATCAAGATTGGGTCAAAAAATATTTGCTGGTATTTCGTAAACTCGTTGTTTCTTAGAAGCTTGGCAACCACACTCAATGAAAGTGCTTTTCCACAGTCAGTGTCTAGGGCTACTTGAAGAGGAAACAATCCATAGAGACAAAACTGAGAACTCCTTTATTTTGTCATGTTTCAAAGAGCTACTACAAACCATGTTGGATTTAGAGTTCCAAATTCATTTATCTATATAGCAGAGAACAGAGTGAAACCTAAATATAAAAACTGCTACTGTAGACGAACGCTTCAACCTACAAGAACAAATTTTGGTGAGCCAAGTGGGATTTGTGTATTGATCATTACCACCAAGTATCATCAACATTGGGTGAAAAAATATTTGCTGGTATTTCGGAAACTCGTTATTTCTTAGAAGATTGGCAACCCCTCTCAATGAAAGTGCTTTTCCACCGTCGGTGCCTAGGGCTAATTGAAGAGGAAACAAACCATAGAGACAAAACTGAGAACTCCTTTCTTTTGTCAAGTTTCAATAAGCTACTACAAACCATGTTGGATTTAGAGTTCCAAATTCATCTATGTATATATTAGAGAACAAACTAAAACCTAAAAATATAAACTGCTACTGTAGACGAATGCTTCAAACTAGAAGAACAAAATTTGGTGAGCCAAGTGGGATTTGTGTACTTGTCCTTACCACCAAGTATCATCAAGTTTGGGTGAAAAAATATTTGCTGGTATTTCGGAAACTCGTTATTTCTTAGAAGCTTGGCAACCCCTCTCATAGAAAGTGGTTTTCCACAGTCTCTGCGTAGGGCTACTTGAAGCGGAAACAAATCATAGAGACAAAACTGAGAACTCCTTTATTTTGTCAAGTTTCAAAGAGCTACTAGAAAACATGTTGGATTTAGAGTTCCAAATTCATCTATCTATATAGGAGAGAACAGAGTGAAACCTAAAAATAAAAACTGCTACTGTAGAGGAATGCTTCAACCTAGAAGAACAAAATTTGGTATGCCATGTGGGATTTGTGTACCTTCCTTACCACCAAGTATCATCAAGATTGGGTGAAAAAATATTTGCTGGTATTTCGAAACTCGTTATTTTTAGAAGCTTGGCAACCCCTCTAATTAAAGTGCTTTTCCCAACAGTCTGTGCCAGGGCTACTAGAAGAGGAAACAAACCATAGAGACAAAAATGAGAACTCCTTTATTTTATCAAGTTTCAAAGAGCACTACAAACCAATGTTGGATTTAGAGTTCCAAATTCATCTATATATATATTAGAGAACAGAGTGAAACCTAAAATAAAAACTGCTACTGTAGACGAATGCTTCACCTAGAAGAACAGAATTTGGTTGAGCCAAGTGGGATTTGTGTAATTGTCATTACCACCACATATCATCAACATTGGGTGAAAAAATATTTGCTGGTATTTCGGAAAATCGTAATTTCTTGGAAGCTTGGCAACCCCTCTCAATGAAAGTGCTTTTCCACAGTCTGTGCCTAGGACTACTTGAAGAGGAAACAAACCATAGAGACAAAACAGGAATTCTTTATTTTGTCAAGTTTCAAGAGCTACTACAAACCATGTGGATTTATAGTTCCAAATTCATCTATCTAAATAGGAGAGAACACAGTGAAAAGTAAATATAAAAACTGCTTCTGTAGACGAACACTTCAACCTACAAGAACAAAATTTGGTGAGCCAAGTGGGATTTGTGTACCGATCTTCACCACCACGTATCATCAAGATTGGATGAAAAAATATTTGTTGGTAATTCGGAATCTCGTAATTTCTTAGAACCTTGGCAACCCCTCTCAATGAAAAGGGCTTCAACCGAGAAGAACAAAATTTTGGTGAGCCAAGTGGGAATTGTGGACTTGTCATTACCACCACGCATCATCATGTTTGGGTGAAAAAATATTTGCTGGTATTTCGGAAAATCGTAATTTCTTGGAAGCTTGGCAACCCCTTTCAATGAAAGTGCTTTTCCAAAGTCTCAGCTTAGGGCTACATGAAGCGGAAACAAATCATAGAGACAAAACTGAAAACTCCTTTATTTTGTCAAGTTTTCAAAGAGCTACTAAAAACCATGTTGGATTTAGAGTTCCAAATTTATCTATCAATATATGCAGAACAGAGTGC